>NC_064623.1:101651619-101954649 GCF_023898315.1 Schistocerca nitens
CACGTCACTATAGTCCTTCCCTCCTCATGCCAGCCTGCGTGAGCTAAAATGCATGCAGTTCGGCCTCCCCTAGTAACACGTTGTGTTGGCTCTTCTGCCAACACAACATTGGCGACGGGCGGTAAAAACGGTGATCTTACCTATACTGACATATATCGTATATCCTGTCCTGATTTCGTTGTGTAATGGCTTCGCCACAATCTCCAGATGTACTGTCCGAATTTTATCGCTTACAGAATCAGCAGACGCAGGCATTACTGGATGCCCTTGGACAGCTCGTCCAGAGTCAACGTGCGATGCAAAACTATGTGGCAGCGGCCGCTCCACTGCTCACGCAGCCACAACATGCAGTTGCACCAACCTTCAGACCCTTTGATGCTGTATTCCATCTCGCCACCTGCAGAATTCAAGGTAATGAGCGGCAGCCTTTTCTTTTGTCGTCCGTCGGTGTGCAAACCTACCGTGTGATACTCAAATTATTTCCCCGACGCGACGTAGCAACTCTGTCCTACGACAAAGTTTTGTCTGCAATAGGTGCATATTTCAACAATCAGTCAATCTAGTTGCGAAACGGCATACCTTCTTTCGTACAAAACGTAGAGCAGGTCAGAATAATTGGGAGTGGGTTGCAACCTTGCAAGGCCTTACTAGGGATTGTGCTTTTGAGTGTCAATGTGGACTCCCGTATTCAGATAATATGGTATGTGATGCAATTGCAGAGAACGTTTCTGATGTTCGTATAAGGGAACAGATTTTGAAACTAGTCAATCCCTCCATTCAACTAGTAATCGACATATTGGATCGGCAGGACATACTTTGCTCAGGAATCATTTGAAACCGCCAGTCGTATATCGGTTAACCTGCCCGCCGGGCGAGCTGCACGGAGCAGTAAACAGCCCTCGCGCCCAGCCGCGCCACTGCCGCCAGGCTCTCAGCCACGTGTGCCGCGCCGGCAAGCAAATGCAGTGCTCAAATCATGCCCGCGGTGCGCTACTACACATTCGCGTGAGAATTGCCCTTCATGCCAAGCTATTTGCTTTTACTGTAGTAAAAAATGACATGTTCAGAGTGTTTGTCAGAAAAAGCTCAGATCGGAAACTCCAAATCATTCCAGGCCTTTTGCTTCACACCGGAATCAGAATCGAACCAAGGATACTCAAGCTCGCGAAACCTCACCTATGGACATTCGTGTCGTTCATTCCACTCCGCCCAGTGCCATTCTCGCTAACAGTGACTGTGTTCGTCCCGTAAATAGTGTGCGTCGATATCGCCGGAACTCCCGTCCACTCGCAAGTGATTTTGTACCAGTGTCAGTTCACGTTGCACGAGACAGTCGTTCTTGCCGTCAGCAGGACAATAAACTTTTTGTTGAGTTGTACATTAACGGCAAAGTGATACCATTCCAGCTCGATACTGGAGCTGCAGTTTCATTGATCAATCAAGACACTTACAAACTGCTGGGCACACCTCCGTTGCGTGCCGCAAATGTTAAGTTAACTAGCTATTCAGGTCAAGAGATCCCTGTGTTAGGACAGTGCAGCCTTCTTGCAACATACAAACAAAACTTGTCTCATTTTACGTCCTTCGTTCTTCTTATGCAGTGAACTTGTTTGATTTCGATTCATTTCAGTTGTTTAACTTGTCTATAGTAAATCAGGTCCTACCAGTGAACCAGACTGTGCATTCAGACAGAGTTTCTCGTCTATGTGAAGAATTTGCAGACATTTTTGCACTGGCCTCGATTGCGCTAAGAACTATAAAGCACATTTGGAACTGAAAGTAAAAGCACAACCGAAATTTTTCAGAGCGCACAATGTTCCCCACCCATTGCGTGATGAGGTCGCAAAAACATTACACGATTTGGAATCACAAGGTGTAACTGAATGTGTGCAGGCTTCTCTCTGGGCGTCACCCTTAGTAATTTTGCCAAAACCTTTGGGAAAATTGAGACTTTGTGTGGACTTCAAGGCACCAGTGAATCCGCAACTAGTGATTGCAACTTTTCCTTTACCCTGCCCAGAAGATCTTTTTGACAAACTGTGCCCGGGCAAATATTTTTCGAAGTTGGACCTAAAAGATGCGTACTTGCAAATACCGGTGGACGAAGTATCCCAGCGTGTTTTGGTGGTTAACGCGCATCTAGGTTTGTATCAATTCAAACGACTGCCATTCGGGTGTGCGTCCGCCCCTACATTGTTTCAGCAATATCTACAAACTGTTTGTGCGTCGGTCCCTACTGCAGCAAACTATCTGGACGAAATTGTGACCTCCGGAAAGACGGAAGAAGAACATTTAGCCAATCTCAGAACATTATTTTAGGTCTTGCGACATAATGGTCTTCGCTTACGGAAGGACAAATGTGTGTTTTTTGCTCGTGACTTGCCATACCTGGGCCATGTACTCAATGCCCAAGGCATACATCCCAGTCCAACGCACCTCCGTGCCATAGAAGACTTGCCTTCACCTCGGAATTTGAAGCAGCTACAGAGTGTGCTGGGAAAAATCAACTATTATCACAGATATGTGGCGCATGCCTCTTCCATTTCAGCTCCGCTTCATCACTTACGCCGTAAAGGTGTTCCATCCGTCTGGATGGCGGAATGCGAACACGCCTTTCGCCGGTTGAAATCGGCGTTGGTTCCCAATACTTGCCTTACGCCATTCGATCCCCGGAAGCCCCTTTTGTTAATGGTGGATGTGGTGTCACCGCCAGGCACCACACTTGCTAAGTGGTAGCTTTAAATCGGCCGCGGTCCATTAGTACATGTCGGACCCGCGTGTCACCACTGACAGTGATCGCAGACGGAGCGCCACCACACGGCAGGTCTCGAGAGACTTACTAGCACTCGCCCCAGTTGTACGGACGACGTAGCTAGCGATGCACACTGACGAAGCCTCGCTCATTTGCAGAGCCGATAGTTAGAATAGCCTTCAGCTAAGTCAATGGCTACGACCTAGCAAGGCGCCATTAGCATTACATAGCTTGTATCTAAAGAGTCTCACTTGTATCGTCAAGAGCGATGTACCACAAGGATGGATTAAAGTTAAGTATTCCAGGAGCTACGTACTTTTCTTTATAGCATTCATTACGTATCCTGTTTCAGACCTATCTACTAGCCTGCGTGAGTTAACGCGTGCCTTTCGGCTACTTCCGAGTGGCGTGGTTGTCTTACTACGCCACAACAGTGGATGCATCGGATTTCGGGATTCGTGCTGTGCTTGCGCACAAAGATGGCTCGCATGATCGCCCTATTGCCTTTGCGTTCAAATTGCTTTCGTCTGCGCAGAGAAATTATTCACAGATAGAGAAGGAAGCATTGGCTCTCGTATTTGGTGTTACTATGTTTCATGACTTCTTTTTTATGATCGTCACTTTACCATAATCACAGACCACAAACCTTTGGCATTGCTTTTTCATCCGAACAAGCCTGTACCTCCACGTACAGCGCAGAAATTCATTCGCTGGTCTATTTTCCTCTCGCAGTACCGCTACGATATCTTGTATCGGTCCACTGCTAAGCACGGAAACGCCGATGCGTTGTCCCGTTTGCCTGTTGCTGAGGATAGGGCAGTCGATTCCTCCGAACTTGCTTGCATGTTCATTGATTCGGAAACTGACGACGTGGTCGAATCGTTTCCGATTGATTTTCGGCGTGTGGCTACAGCCACAAGTGCCGACCCTGTCCTTGCTACCGTTCTGCGTTTTGTTGCTACGCAATGGCCCTTGTCAAAGTCACGGATCTGGGACCCGTTGGTTCGCCGATTTTTTTGCTCACAAGGAGAGACGTTTTGTTCGACGTGGTGTTTCGCTGTTGCGTTCTGATAATGATCAGTCCATCATATGTCAAACATAATGAAATTCTTAAAATAGAAAAACCTTCTTACAGGGATACATACAGGCAGAGTATAACAGTGAGCTTTTTGACACATTCCAACAAGCCCGAATACAGTGAGCTACTAATGGGTCATTTACGTGCACAACAGGTCAACTTGATTCGACCGCAGTTAAATACACTGATTAATAGCAGTGTTAGAAGCGTTTTCGCAGGACATTTATTTCACATTATGTAAGGTAAGTGAAGCAATTAACAGGACTACTTTAAATGTAAATATATAACACATACAAATGATTTTCATACGGTAGTAGCAATTAGATGTATTCTTTAACCCGTTCATGCAGCATTGTTGTCATAGTTCACCAAAATAAACGTAGTTTTAATTACAAGTATTGAATATGGAGAAATGTGGTTAAATGCTTTACAGGTCATGCCGAGAGCTGACGCGATTTTCCAGATGCAGAGAGATGTTGAAGTCATGCCGTGCGCTAACGATTATTAACCATGAATATTTTGTTATAGGTAATACAGAGAGATACTGAAGTCATGCCGTGCGCTGATGGTTATTAACAATGAATATTTTATTATATGATATGCAGAGAGATGACACTAGATACAAAGGAGAGAGGAGAATGAAGATTTTAGTATGTAAGGAATATAATTTAGTAATGGTTTATGTTGATAACAGGTGACACAGCTCAGCGCAGCACTACGGATGTAGAAACCACATTAAAATGCTTACTATGTGTACTCTGCTATTCGAAAAGTTTTTTCTGCATTGAACATGATATCTTTTACATCAGATACATAAATAGGAAAAACAGATCACACCAAATGTCAGCATACCGATTCGCACTCTACGTAAAATACAAAAGTTTTCTCTTAAATAACAATGACGATGTGTGCTACACAACTCAAACATAATATATAGTCGACTGACAATATGAATCGTAACTGACGACCACATTACCGAACATTCTGAAGTCACAGAAAGTGACATAGTTTGTCAAAATGTACTTTTATATTTCAAAAACTGTGAATTCACAACCTGTGACGTAATATAACAGTGTCTTTACGTAATTATTTATATGAGCACCAGATTATGATTTATTTAGAGTCACAGAAAGTGACATAGTTTGTATAAAGGTACTTGTCTATTTTATTTAAAATGTTGATGCCTAAATGTACTACTAAATTCCACTTACAGAAATATTTGTTTATGTTACTAACTGTCACGTAATGTAATATGTATTGCAGGCTGACTTCATTACAGATGGAAAATGTGTTTTTTATGTAATTGTTTGAAACTATAAACTTTTTCTACAGTCACACAAGGTGACATATTTTGTCCTTTTAAAAGTAAAATAAATAATTTTTATGAGCACAGAGGAAAGAGATGATGTAAAATTTGGTAATAACGGTATCAACCATATCCGTGAATCTTTTGACAAAATGATTATACCTGTACCTTAATTCCTGTGCATCCCCATGGTTATGGAGCACAAACAAAGTGAATAGTGACCCACGTTACTTCAATCTATGATGTTTTCTATGAGGTGTCGGCATACCAAGAGGCACACCACAGTCATGATGTACGTCAATAGGTGCTTGCATACCAAGATGCACACTATCACTACCAATGGACAATTGGAGTTGGAACTTATACTTGATGTAGCTGCGGCAACTCAGGCAATTCGACGGTTAACTTAGTGTCTGGTTACACTAACTAGAACTGTGGATCAAAGAGACGACGGAATCACATGGCGAAACCTGTTGTTGTGCTAGGTGAGGGAAAGAAACGGACTTTTGAGTGCATTCACAGACAGTTGCCAGTGCTTTGACCATGCTATCCAATTCCTTTTTTTCCCCTTACATGAATATGGTACTAATAGATGCCAATTTTACCAAAAAAAAATTATAATGAAACATAAACTACGTTCTAATTTTTTGCCATCAATTACTATTAGAGATATAAATAACTTTTACTACCTGATGTTCACTTCCAACTTATTGACTCATATTATTTGTATATTTTGATGTATACTCTTTTGAATATTATCTTTGTCAGACTTAGGAAAACAAATTCTTATGACCGTATATGTATGTGCTATGTTGAAAGAAATATTTTATCAGTAACTTACTTATTACCACACATATTTCTATAATCAAATTTTCTCCTTATGTCAAGTCCAAATGACTTAACGACGTTGGAAAATTTTAAGGAAACCCAGTGTAGGGTTATGTAACACGTGTATAATTCTATTGTTTATTGTCAAACCACAATTTATGAAAGATGTTTATATTTTATTAATAGGATTAAGTAGGAATAATTAATATTTGTCATGTTGGAAATAATTGTGGTAGCGGGGAATGTCTGCACCAAAGTATTGTTGGCAAGAGAGACCACAAATTGATATAATTTTAAAAAGGGCGGGAGAGACCGCGTATAGATACATTTTAGGAAAAGAGCGGGAGAGACTGCGCATTGATACATTTTGTAATGGTAGCAGGGATTGTCTGCACCAGAAAGCATTGTTGGCAGGAGAGACCGCACTTTAGCGTTCATAGGAAGTCAGTAGTAAGCGAGATGTGAAGCGAGTTGGTAGCAGGTCTGAAGCGAGAGGTTGAGAGGAGCGGTGTGCCTGCCAGCCACGAGCTATGATTTACAAGAGATTATAAACGGATGTACAGAGATATCAACTAACTATTATCATAAGAGGAACTAATATTATTGAATCATTTTCTTTGCGAAACTCAAGACTACTGAAGGTATGTTTGCGCAATGCTAGTTGTAAGATTATTGTAAAAAGTAAGTCCCATTTGAACGTTTGTAAAATCATTTCATTACCAACAGTAAATATTTGAAGCGTTTTCAGAATATAATTAATTTTTGTCAGCAATGTTGCATTACTGACTACAATCCATCTCAAAAACCATCAACGTAAAACTTTGCAAAAATTTTATTGTTGTCAAAAAAAAGTGTAACTACGAATTACGTAACTTCAGTCAAATTTATTAAAGAAAATTAATTAAAGAATAACGTCAGCTTTGCTATTGAAGAATAACGTCAGCTTTGGTAATAAATACACCCACTTATTATGACAGCCCACCGGCAGTTAATAGAGTATAGTAAACCAGAGTAAGTATATTCATGTCGCAGTCCGATGTAGCAGCCAGATGGTGATCCAGTAACAGTAGAAAAGGTAAGGAACAGTTTTCGGTTATTGCAGGTAACGACTGAGGGCCACGACGACGACACATTCTATGTTTCGTCGAAATAATCAGAAAATAACTTTTAATAAGCAGAAATTAAATTTGTATGCGAAGATTGAGAAAGAGGGTAAATTTCAAAGAGAAGATTTCATTTGTTATTATTAAGCAAGAGATAGAAATCCTAAGGAAAGGTTTCATAGGTTATTGTAGAAGGGAAGGTTGCGTAAAAAAAAAAAAAAAAAAAGGAGAGATATAGAGGAGACGTGAAGGTTTCATGGTGTTGTCGTGTTTCTCATGGAGGGGGATTGCACCCCTTGTTTTTTTGCGTGGCACTATCATAGCACAGGCCTACACTGATGCTTTAAGCACGTTCTTGCTTCCCACTGTTGAAGAGCAATTCCGGGATGGCGATTGCATCTTTCAAAAGATCGAGCACATGTTCCATTTAGATCCATTTATACAATTGCACTCTCAAAATTATATAAAAAGGTATGTTGCATCGCACCTGGCAAGTTACACTGTGACAACACGATACTGTATTTCTCTGCCACTACCTTATGCTAACGGAGATGGTATACGTCGAGAAGTATGATTGTGAGCATGTGAAGGCAGTGCGATTGTGCAGACGCGAATGTAAGAATGAGCAAGTTTCTATTTTTGCAGCTTACTGCTACAGTCCATTTGCTGTGCTATTGCTGTATTGTAGGTAAATCGGCGTTGTAGAGACTTGTACTCATTTAAATTATACTTTATGAAAAGTGTTTCGAGACATTTGTTTTCTTTGTTTTATTTGTTTCTTTGTGGCAATATTGTGGAGGGTGTAGAGTGGTTTCGTGATGATGAAGATCAGGACTTACAACCACATGGCAGTCGATTCTGTCGTGTATTGCTGTACTGTAATAACAGAAGTAACAGTAATTTCCGACACACAGGTAACGACAACAGCACAGGATATTTTGATTTTCAGTCATTTTAGCGATATGTCAAAACGATCCTTCTTTTATTACGCGAACTGTAAGCTGCAATAGAATATTCAGAATTAATTCATATAATACTTTATTTACGCTTTCTTCGAGAGATTCTCCGCTACAACCTATTTTATTCGAGAGCTGCAGATGACAATAACGTCCGTCGGTCAACTTCCCGTATGAGTTCCAATGCCTGTTTCTCTCCTGAGATGTGTGTGAAAGGAAGTAATGAGTTGCCCGACTACTTGGGATGTGTGCTTTTGGGATTTTGTCAGTAAGCCTCTCCGTGATCCGTAGCGCCTCTCTTGCATAGTGCTGCCCACTGGACTCTGAGGTACATTCCTGCAAAACATAATGCTGGGGTCTGGCTTGCGACACTATTTGCACCTTTTTTCTTTAGTGTCAGTCTGTCTGCTTCCATTTTGAAGGCCGGTTGGCACATCGCTTCACACACTTTTACGCAATATGTATTCATTTACACTGTGACAGTGAAATATTGTCTTCATCCAGCATGTGCTACACAACTGTCGTTCAGTAGCACATTCTCTATGTCCTGTTAAATTTTTGCACACTCTTACGGGAACACCCCGTGTACAATGTACTGACAGTGAGAATAAAGACGCGATTGATCGTTTCAATCCTTTACGGAGTCATCTTAAAAATAGCCACTGAGCAGTTCAATCATGGTTAAATTAAAAAAAAAACTCGAACTGGAGGCTACAGTGATTGATTGTTTGGAAAATAAATTATTATCCGTCAGAATGGAAATAATATCAGATGAATTGACCAGTTTCGGCCGGCTACATCCATTCTCAGGCTATAAACTACGTGCTGTGGTTCACTTCCACCACAGAGGAACCCACGCTGTCAACCTTGTCAACGTTCACCCGACTTCGGCCCCAGCTGGTCATTTAGTCTGAAATTACAAGGTGTACAACTTTCCTTCCGCCGTTTGCCGATAGGTGGCGACAACGGTAGGTAGCGGTCGAAAGAAACAGATCGCAGACGTCAGGCAGTTAGCTTGGACCTTGGTCAACATAACCTCATTCAAACATTTGTCGATTTGTGTCTGCATCACAAAATTGTTCTTGATTGAAAACGTCAGTTTACGAGCCTAATTCTCGTCATTGGCGGGAGGTGCTACTGTTTTGTTTCTATACGAAGAAAACATCGGCTGAGTCTCATCGAATGCTCTCAAGTACGTATGGTAAGGACGCTGTTAGTGAAAGAACATGTTGTGAGTGGCTTCAACTCTTCAAGAACGGCGATTTTAACGTCGTAGACCGGTATAGTGGTGGAAGAGAGAATGTTTTCGAAGGTGCAGAATGGAGAGATTGCTGAGTGAAGACTCGCGTCAAACTCAAGAAGAAATGGCACGATTGGTGGGAGTGACACAGAAAGCCATTTCAAAACGTCTCAAGGCTATGGGCATGATTCAGAAAGAAGGAACTTTGGTCCCGTGTGAGTTGAAACCAAGAGACGTTGAACGGCGTTTGTTTGTTTGTGAACAGTTGCTTCAGAGGCAAAAACAGAAGGAATTTCTGCATCACATTGTGACCGGGGACGAAAAATGGGTTACGACAACCCTAAGCGCAAACAATCATAGGGATATCCCGGCCATACTTCCACGTCGACGGCCAACCCGAATATTCACGGCTCCAAGATCAAGTTCCGCATTTGGTGGGACCAGGTCGGCGTCGTGTACTATGAGGTGTTAAAACCAAGTGAAACAATTACAGGTTCTCGTTATCTAAGGCAATTAATGCGTTTGAGCAGAGCATTGAAAGACAAACGGCCGCAATACAGCGAGAGGCACGATAAAGTGATTTTGCAGCACGACAACGCTCGACCCCACGTTGCAAAAGAGGTCAAAACGTACTTGGGAACGTTAAAATGGGAAGTTCTACCCCACCCGCCGTGTTCTCCAGACATTTCTCCCTCTGACTATCACCTGTTTAGATCAGTGGCGCACGGCCTGGCTGACCAACACTTCCGATCTCATGATGAAGTCACAAATTGGATCTATTCGTGGATCGCTTCAAAAGATGAACAATTTTTTCGACGCGGAATTTGTACACTGCCCGAAAAATAGGAGAAAGTAGTGGCCAGCGATGGAAAATACTTTGAATGCTACATGTGTAACCAATTTGTTTCATTAAAGCCTCAAATGTTGGGGAAAAAACTGCGGAAGCAAAGTTGTACACCTTGTAGTTACATTGTGTCGGACAATAAATTTATTTTTTTCATGAAATTTGTTGGAGCGTAAGTACACGGTTCAAGACGGAGTAACAATAGCGCTCTAGTACGCCACGACAGATAAACTTTAAAGGTGCGTTTATATGGTCCGTATTTCAAGCCATATTTGACTTAAGTAGCGTTGTCTTCAACTTTAGTTCAATGTTGCTGCAAGAGACGGCAATTTTGGGGCTGCTGATGTTGCGGACTGCTGCCGGTTGTTGTCAAAGTGTTTGATAAGGGGGTTGTCGGTGTTGTCCGCCAAGGCTGGAGACTATTTCGTACACGTGGTTATGTTTATCTCTGTCCTCGTCTCCTCGTCTGTAAATGCTCCCCTGTCACTCTCACCTTCGTTTCCTACTTCTCTCACTGACACCGCTGCAGTTCTGTGTCTCAGCGGAAACAATATCGTTTTGCTTTTGTTCTGAAGTTTGTCGCGTACACATAGCCACTTCCTTTGTTTTGTATTCCGCCTGGCAGGCGGCGCGTGGGTCTGCTCCTAAAAACTGAAGGGTAGGCCGAATGCAGGAAGCGAGTAGGAGCAGGTGGGGTAAAAATTTCGCTACTGCTTTTAAAGTAAAAGATGTTTACTCTAGGTAAGACAGTAAATACAGGGTTACATAACATTGGCTATGATGAGCACGTAGGTGCGAAGCCGGATGTGCCAAAGCTAACACGGGCAAAATCTGTAGTGGCTCGTCCACTACGAAAATGAAATTTTTGAAACAATGTTGGTTGGTCGTCAGCTCGCGAACAAATGGGCAGAATCTGGGGCGGCGCTCGTAGAGCTGCACAGCGCCGGGTAGAAGACCCTGTCGTCGGTGTCAGTGTCGTAGGGCCAACCTAGCAGAGTGCACCTACGTTGTAGCATCGTAGCTGTCCATACCACACTTTGTAGTCGTTTGTTGTAGTGAGTACGTTGTGTGCAGCAATGGAGAAGTGAACAAACGAGAGAAATGTGAATTTTATGAACGAGATTCATCGACGATCAGAGCAGTGAGGTGTCGAAAGTGATTTGTACAAAGGTCGTAATGAATAAAACGGTTGGCTAAGTTGTGCTGTAGTCTTCTTGTGAAAACTGTTGTGTTACTAGAGGAGGTCGAAATGCACGCGTTTTAGCTCATGCAGGCTGGCGTGAGGAGGGAAGAACTATACTGACGTGAGGTCTGGAACATGACAAGGAATGAGAATTCAGAAAGCGGACGCAATTAGTTTGATAGCTTTAATCCATTAATGATAAACGTCGCTCTTGACGGTACATGATTCAAATTATTGTCTGTTCAGAATTCATTCTAATTACTGAATATGGCGCTTTGCTAGGTCGTAGCAAATGACGTAGCTGAAGGCTATGTTAAACCGTCGTCTCTGCAAATGAGAGCGTATCTAGTCAGTGAACCATCGCTAGCAAAGTCGGCTGTACAACTGGGACGAGTGCTAGGGAGTCTCTCTAGACTAGACCTGCCGTGTGGTGGCGCTCGCCGGCCGGAGTGGCCGAGCGGTTCTAGGCGCTACAGTCTGGAACCGCGCGACCGCTACGGTCGCAGGTTCGAATCCTGCCTCGGGCATGGGTGTGTGTGTTGACCTTAGGTTAGTTAGGTTTAAGTAGTTCTAAGTTCTAGGGGACTGATGACCTCAGCAGTTAAGTCCCATAGTGCTCAGAGCCATTTGAACCATTTTTTGGTGGTACTCGGTCTGCAATCACTGATAGTGGCGACACGCGGGTCCGACGTATACTAATGGACCGCGGCCGATTTAAAGGCTACCACCTAGCAAGTGTGGTGTCTGGCGGTGACACCACAAAAACCAGTTCAATTTCCAAGATCGCTATATTAACACTATTAATCGCTATACTGTATTAACATTATTACATGATTTATACACTCATGCTCATAAATTAAGGATAATGCTGATACAGGGCGAAACAACGCTGTGGTGGGCGGTTTGCGGGTTTAAACCACGTAGGGGTATGACCATGCGGTCGTCGCACGGTGGCGCTGGCAGCAGTCCACATACGCAGAGGTGTGTTGGTGCATGTCAGAGTACGGTGCAGCGAGTAAGTGTGCAGGCGCTTTCAGACGCTATAATGGTGGCTGTGTGCTGAAAATGGCTCAAAGAACACATATTGATGACGTTATGAGGGGTAGAATACTAGGGCGACTGGAGGCTGGTCAAACACAGCAGTTCGTAGGACGGGCCCTCTGTGTGTCACAAAGTGTGATCTCAAGATTATGGCAACGATTCCAGCATATAGGAAACGTGTCCAGGCGCTACAGTACGGGACGTCCAAGTGTACAACACCACAAGAAGACCGATATCTCACCATCAGTGACCCCACACGGCCACGACATTCTGAAGGTAGCCTTGCTCGGGACCTTACCGCAGCCACTAGAACAGTTGTCTCCAGACACAAAGTCTATAGACGACTGGACAGACAAGGTTTATTCTTCCGGAGACCTGCAAGGTGCATTCCACTGACCCCTGGCCACAGGAGAGCCCGTAAAGCCTGGTGTCAAGAACACAGTACATGGTCACTGGAACAGTGGTCGCAGGTTATGTTCACGGATGAGTCCAGGTCTAGTCCGAACAGTGATTCTCGCCGGGTTTTCATCTGGCGTGGACCAGGATCCAGATACCAACCCCTTAATGTCCTTGAAAGGGACCTGTATGGAGGTCGTGGTTTGATGGTGTGGGATGGGATTATGATTGATGCATGTACACTTTTGCATGTCTTTGACAGAAGAACTGTAACAGGTCAGGTGTATCGGGATGTCATTTTGCACCAATATGTCCGCCTTTTCAGGGGTGCAATGGGTCCCACCTTCCACCTGATGGATGATAACGCACGGCCCTACGGAACTGCCATGGTGGAGGAGTACCTTGAAACAGAAGATATCAGATGAATGAAGTGGCCTCCCTGTTCTTCAGACCTAAACCCCTAGGACACTTCAGGAGCTCCGACAGGCACTGGTGCAAGAATAGGAGGCTATACCCCAGCAGCTGCTCGACCTCCTGATCCAGAGTATGCCAACCCGTTGTGCGTCCTGTGTTGTCATATCCCATATTGATGTTGGGGTACATGCACAGGAAACAGTGGCGTTTTGTGTTTCGGGACGGTTTTCTCAACTTATCACCAATATCGTGGACAAATCTGTGTCGTTTGTGTTCCCTGTGTGCCTACGCTATTAGCGCCAGTTTTGTGTAGTGCCACGTTGTGTGGCACCATATTCTGCAATTATCCTTAATTTATGAGCATGAGTGTAGTTTTGACACTATATATTGCCATCTTCATATCCACAAACCGGGCAATGGTACATCATAAAGTGCTTAAAGCGCTCTCTCACAGTAGACTGCACAATATGCATAAGACAGGCGAAGCATTTCAGTGGCATGTTAGGTGTGCTATCATAATGTATTATGATCATAATATGAGAGCGCACCTGGCACGTCACTGCGATGCTTGCATGTAGTATAGTCCTAATATGACAGAGTCGTTTAAGCAGTGTATGGTGCCTGCCTGATTTTATGGATCTGAAGATGCCAACACGTATTGTCAAAACCAGTAATTCGCTAACTGTGTCAACATATCGATGTTGGGAAATAAATCGACTTTCATAAGCAGACGACAATAAAAATTTATAGAGTGATCACGTCAGATAACCGTAGTTGCCTAACAGTTTCACTTGATAAACCATACAAAATACTCTGAAGTCTGCGAACCAGCGCCACATAAGTTACACAGGAAGAGTGGATGTATAGGTGGCTATTGATGCCCAAGGTTTGCATCTTCATGCCATGAGTTTCATAGTATCTCTGGATATAGCGGAAGAGGTAATAAAAATAAAAAAAATTAAAGAATTCGCTTAGTGAACTCTTTTGACTCCTTCTAACAAAGCACTATGTACTTCCGGTACCATGGGGCGTATTGATCAATAACGATGTTTAAAGAGGTTCATTGAACTTCTGTGGAAATCAGCAGCAGCTAAAAACTAAAGGGCGATCGCCATTCGGGTTGCAGTTGTTACACACTCTCATACTTGTATTGGTTTTAGCAAACCCCGGACTAATTGTCTGAGTGAGATATTCGGAATCGTGTTTCGACTTTCTGGCAAAATTCTGTAATAGGTATTTGCCCAGAGTCAGTTCACGAGCTAAGTTTTCTGAAGTATTCCGCTTACTAATAAAAGAACCCATCCACAAAGCCAGAGTTCTCTTGCTTATTCTCGACTGAATCCTTATGTGATGTAAAAGCAGTAGGCCGCAGTAGCCTACACTAGCTCTCATTCGTCTATTTTCTAAAAGTGTGGCCCCTTGTATAAGCTTCTTGTCGGGGCTCCCAGGTAATAGGGGACACCAAAACGCTCAATCCTGAACTAAAATGGTTCAAATGGCTCTGACCACTACGGGACTTAACATTTGAGGTCATCAGTCCCCTAGGACTTAGAACTTTAAAAACATAACTAACCTAAGGACATCACACACATCAATGCCCGAGGCAGGATTTGAACCTGCGACCGTAGCGGTCGAGCGGTTCCAGACTGAAGCGCCTAGAATCTTTCTACAACTGTACAGAAACCAGATGCCGGTTGTAAGGGTCGAGGGCCATGAGAGGGAAGCAATGGTTGAGAAGGGAGTGAGACAGAGTTGTAGCCTATACCCGAACTTTCTCAATCTGTATATTGACAAAGCAGTAAAGGAAACAAAAGAAAAATTTAGAGTAGCAATTAAAAACCAGCGACAAGAAATAAAAACTTTGAGGTTTGCCGATGACATTATAATTCTAAAAGAGACAGCAAAGGGCTTGGAAGAGCAATTGAACGGGATGACAGTGTTTTGCAAGGAGGGTATAAGATGAACATCAGCAAAAGCCGAACGAGGATAATGCAACGTACTCGAATTGAATCAGGTGCTGCTGAGGGAGTTAGACTAGGAAAAGAGAGGGCACCAGAAAACTGATGATGGACGAAATAGTATGGGTAAAAGATGTAGACTGGCAATTGTAACAAAAGCACATCTCAAGAAGAGAAATTTGTCAACATCGAGTATAGATCTAACAGTCAGGAAGTCTTTTCTTAAGGTATTTGTATGGCGTGTAGCCATGTACAGAAGTGAAACGTGGACGGTAACCTGTTTAGACAAGAAGAGAATAGAAGCCTTTGAAATGTTTTGCTACAGGAGGATGCTGGAGATTACATGGGTAGATTACGTAACTAATGAGGAAGTACTGAAGAGAACTGGGGAGAAAAGAAATTTATAGTATAACTTGGCTAGAAGAGGAGACCGGTTGGTAGGACGCATTCTGAGACGTAAAGGGATTTCCAATTTAGTACTGGGGGGAAGCGAGGGGGGATAAAACTGTAGAGGGAAATCAAGAAATGAATATATAAGCAGATTCAGAATGATGTAGGTAGCAGTAGTGCAAAATTGAATCCTGTGGCACTCCTTTTGTGATTGTTTCCTCCCGGTCACTATAGTTTTGTACCTTTTGGACATTGTCTGAATTATTCAGCATAGCCTCTTACGTTCTGCGTGTTGCGAATGATTGAAATCAGCTTTGCGTGAAACCGTCAATCCTGAACTGCCGAAGCTCTATCCTGCTTGGCTATTCCTAGTTGGTTGAACCAACGTATGCTTATCGATGTCCTTATGTTGGGAAAACCCATTCTTAATTTGACATGGCGTCTCATGACGTACTTCAGTTAGTCTAATCTCATTGATGTTCAGTGTTGCTTCACGAAATTTCCCAACCACACTATTACTTAATCGAGATCTAACTCTACTGTGTAAGTCCACCAGAACAAATAGATCCTGACGTGGCGACGTTGCTTCAGTCATATCCCTAAGACAGTCGAAGTATTCCCCTTTATCAGCTGTGGTAACATCATGAACATTGCTACCGGAAATTTCAACCATCAACTTCAAGAATTTGTCATTTACCTCCTACCAGTTCTTTTTCTTTCTTTCTGTTCTTCACCAAAATAGACGCCCCAGCTTCAGTACATGCGCTTTTGTCAACACCATTCCATACATACTCGTGATTCTTAACATTTTCACTGCCTCTACCTTACTTCTTTGTCTTTGTCGAAATTAAAATTTCTGCTTCCTGTTTCTGAACCTCCGATACCAACTCCTGGAATTTCTTGCTCAAGCCTTAAATGTTTCACGTTTCTATTTGAATAATCTTTTTTCGATCCATTTCCGTTTTCCATCAGTCGAGCGAGGGTGGCTACTACAGCATCAAATGGTATCTTTTGGAGGCGGAACATATCCAGACGAAAAAAGAAAGTAGCGCTATATGCTGTACTTAAAATCATTCTAATATATGTCTCAGTGTTGAACGAGTGACGAAGGGAGAAAACTGGGGCTCTGCAAATGGACGGACATGAGAGCATGAGAGCGACCCGCTGGGATCGACTGAGGGATGATGATGTAAGAATGAAGATGGATGAGACTGGAGCAGTGACAGACAGGATTGATGGCGGAGCACTGGTATGGTATGAACATGTAAGATGGATGGAAGAACAACCATTGCCACAGTGTTTACTCAGCTGGTCTTTGCCAGGAAGCCGCGCGGGATGACCGTTCTGTCTGAGGCGAATTGCCACGGTTTCCACGGCTGCCCCCGTCGGGAGGTTCGAGTCCTCCCTCGGGCATGCGTGTGTGTGTTGTCCCTGTCATCAGTCCCCTAGACTTAGAACTACTTAATAATCTTGGGACATCACACACAACCATCCCCGAGGCAGGATTAGAACCTGCGACCGTAGCAGCAGCGCGGTTCCGGACTGAAGCGCCTAGAACCGCTCGGTCACAACGACCGGCCTGTGTAAGCCTAGGGACCGATGACCTTAGCAGTTTGGTCCCATAGGAACTTACCACAAATTTCCAGAATTCTGCCAGGGAGAAGGAACTGAGGAACGCCGAGGGCTGCAAGGAGGTGAAATGCAACTAATGGAGAGGAGAGGGCTCTCGGAGGATAAAAGTTTCTGGGATCTGAGAACAGTCACCTGATGATAAGTGGAAACGCCTGTTAGTAATAAATAATAATAATAATAATAGTTTTAATTTGCGTTGCCATAATGATGCCGGACAATATTTTCGGGTGTATTGGCGGCAATATCAATTTTTTATGGTCGATGAAACGTTTCTTTAGTAATGTCTCCTTGAAGCGCTGCCACTGGTCCGCAAGTTTTGCTGACGTCATAAGTGAAAGATGAGCGTGTGTGTCGGGCCCTGTGATCCGCCGGCGCACTTGTCGGCCTTCCCAGCAGAGGCGGCGGCGTCGCTGATCCAGCAGAGCCGGCGGAGAGCCAGGGAGGCAGAGGCGGACTGCGCCTGTAATTGCCGGCCGCTACAAAGGCTCGCCGCCGCAGCCTTTATTCTGGGCGCCAGCAGCCGGCATTGTATTGTATTGTGTCCGTCTGGCCGCTGCCTGCGCAGCCGTCCTATTCAGCGCGCGTGGGCACAATGGCAGCCGCTGATCCCGCCCAGTTACTTCTCCCGCACCGCGCAGGGAGAGCGGCTCTCTCTCTCTCTCTCTCACACACACAGAAGCATGCAGACAGATAGGGAAGAGGTACAGTGTGAGAAGTGGTATGTTATAGGGGGAGGAAGGTAGTGAGTTGGTGGGAGGAAAGACAAAGAGCTACAGATACACTGGGGGTCGGAATGATAAGGTAGAGTGAGAAAACTAGTGCGAAGGGAAAGAGAGAGAGTGGGAGAAAGGGAAACAGAGTTATAGGACGGACTGGATGTAGGATAGAAGGTATATGAATGAGAGAAAGGGTTGTGAATGGAAAGAGAAAGAGAGTCAGTGCATTAGTGTCTGTCATTCTCTTTATCTGTGTGTGTGTGTGTGTGTGTGTATGTGTGTGTGTGTATTTCAGATACGAGAGAAGCAGAGAAAGAGAGAGAGAGAGAGAGAGTGAGAGTTTGGTGAAGGAGAACGTGAATGCTGTACAGACTAAGGGAAGAAGATGCACGAATGACAGAAATGGATGTCGATGGAAAGAGAGAGAGAGTGAGTGCATTCCCGTCTGTTTGTCTTTCTATTTTCGTGTGTGTCTTTGTCTGTGAGTGAAGGAGACAGAGAGGTAAAGAGAAAGAGAGAGAGGGAGAGAGAGAGAGAGAGAGATGTACAGAGAGAGAGAGAGGCGATAGGAAAAACAAACAGAGTAAGTGTCATAAGGGCGTGAGACTGAAGGAGAGTGAGATTGTGGCCGAGACATAGGGGAGAAGGGAAACAACAAAGATCTAGTGGGCTGTGTTTAGACAGGGTGGTCCATTGATAGTGACGAGGCCAAATATCTCACGAAATAATCACAAAGCGAAAAAAGTGGTCCAACTAAAACATTCATATTTCTTTACGTACTACACGAATATGTAACAAAACATTGGGGTTCCTATTTAAAAAAAACACAGTTGATATCCGTTTGACCTATTGCAGCGCCATCTAGCGGGCCAGCCATAGCGCCATCTGGTTTCCCCCTTCAAGTTAGACTAGTTGCGGTCTTTGTAGTTTTTTCATTTGACGCTAGTTTCGTGAGATATTTGGCCCAGTCACGATCAATGGACCAACATATATATATATATATATATATATATATATATATATATATATATATATATATATTTTGTGTGCAGGTAGCCGGCCGAAGTGGCCGTGCGGTTAAAGGCGCTGCAGTCTGGAACCGCAAGACCGCTACGGTCGCAGGTTCGAATCCTGCCTCGGGCATGGATGTTTGTGATGTCCTTAGGTTAGATAGGTTTAACTAGTTCTAAGTTCTAGGGGACTAATGACCTCAGCAGTTGAGTCCCATAGTGCTCAGAGCCATTTGAACCATTTGTGTGCAGGTAGAGGCCCAGTATATATGTGTGTGTGTGTGTATTCTACGTCTGAAAAACCATTAATCCGAAAGATAGTGTAGTTGACGATCTGGTTTACGTGCTTTTTGACCACTCAACAGCTGTAACGGTTTCAGTTATTGCGACAGTGGTAATTTATTTCGTTAGCCAACTCGCGATGTGCTCGTTGTTTTATAAGGAGACAGATGAAGGTGTGACCATGCTCCAAAATGGGGGAAATTCTATGTTTAATCGTTACGCAAAATATATTGCAGAAAGCGTGATATGTATCGCTGGGCACAGCTGTCGGTCTTGCAACAGACAACTGGCCTCTCTTAGCGGAGAGCCGACTGTCGTGCGATAATACGGCGTATGTCGAAGATTCCCCGTCGATGCCAGCTGCAGAACAAGTAACAAATGAAGTGCACTGAAATTTTCTGTTCAGTCCGGTGTGAACTGCTGTACTGCATACTACTTTGAGCCTAGTCAGTTTTAACTGATACTGCCTCTGAGTAATTTACGTGACTGTATGATGATTTGGGACGTGACTGGTGCTAGGTATGTATTAAGTTGAAGAATATGTGTCGTTGTATTACAGTTACAAATTGTGACTTGTGGTTGGTAGACTGTGTTATGTATGAGGCGGAACTATGAACCTCATGGAAAAAGGGTGACCCAGCTGAGTCACGCAATTTGACTTTTAGTCTGATCACGAAGTGTGGCCATTAATTGCACGCGTTGATCACGTAGGTTGACGTGAGGATCAATGAACTATACTTGACGGGATGTATATGGAACATCTGAGGCGATTAGAAAGTTAGCAGACAGGAATACTATTAAATACCTAGCTTTAACTCAGCAACAGCGGTGAACGTGGATCTTGACTTTGTACAATAATATTTACAAGTGCAGTTATAGACTGAACTGCAAATACTTCTTTACCATTCTGATTGCTTCACACATACAAATGAATTGTCAATGCATAAACTGTATGTGGCCCCTGGCTAGGTCGTAGCTACTGACTTAGCTGAAGGCTATGCTAACTAGCGTCTCTGCAAACGAGATCTCTGAAGCCATAACGAGTGAACCATTCCTATTAAAGTTGGCTGTAGAACTGGGCAGTGGGTTAGCTTGTCTGTTAAGACCAGCCGAGTGGCGGCGCTCGGTCTGCTAGCATCGACAGTGGCGACTCGCGGCTCCGATGTGTACTGACGGACTGCGGCCGATTTGAAGCCTACAACCTAGCAAGTGTGGTGCCCAGCGGTGACACCACAGATTGCATTTGGAAGTGACTTTACTATCGTAAAACCTTGGCGGAAGTTCAGGTTGAGAAGTTCTGGTTTATTTATGCTTTAGAGTCCTTACGAGGAAGAGACAGTTTATTTACTCAGTGGCAGCAAGTGGAGATCTATGGTGTTAAGGGGCTCCGGAAAGGCTCAAAATCATGAAAAGTTCAATTTGTACTTTTTTGCGTTTTCTGAATCTGCAGACTATTACCTTTTAATAGATATATAATTTATTCAATTTCGAAGACTACAACTATTTTTAAATTTTTTTTGAAGTATGTTCTACATGGGCGTGACCCACTGTGGCGCTGTTAAACTGCTGTCAAATGGTGTTATTATTAACGTCCGTGTTCATCAGGTACATTTTAGTGATGTGAGATAAAGTATGTGTTGTGGCTAACCTGTGATGGTTCATTATATATATCGCTGGTGTGATTGTCGATTGTTTCATGTTTATTTACCCTGTCGTTATCTCGAAAATATTCGTAATTAATTCTGTTTCTTGAGTCTCTGTTTTGTTGAAGTATAATAATGAGTAAAAGTAAAGTTATTAGAAATCCTCTGAAGGCTTTTAAGAAAAGGAGAAATGTTGGAAAGCCAAAGGTATGTGTTATTACTGTAAACAATAAAGACGATGAAAATCCCCAACATAGCTTGTGTCCCAAAGAAGAAGACAGTTGGTGTAAATATAACAAAGGATTGCTAACTGGTGAAGTGTACACTCATAAGCATAGTCTGCCTCATGCAATAATGGAGGTGATAAAACCTATTTTCAGAGACTTAGCAGCACCTGAACTGTTGAAAAAGTGTATTCACGGAAAAACTCAAAACCCCAATGAAAGTGTAAATAGTGTTATATGGTCGAGAATCCCCAAGACTGTATTTGTTGGAATAGAAACACTTCACTTTGGTGTGTATGATGCTGTTGCGACTTTCAATGATGGCAACATTGTAAGGTGCAAGGTATTTAGAAATATGGGAATGAAGATAGGTTCTAACATGGTACGAGCGATGCTTGCTTTAGACAAGGAACGCCTTCGGGCTGCAGACAGGGCTGCAAAGAGTCTAGAAATACAAGCAAGAGTAAACAGGAGGAGGAACAAGAGGAAGCTGGAGGAGGAGTTTGCAGAGGATGAAGATAATCCATCCTATGGACCTGGAATGCACTAAAAAGTTAATCCAATCTTTGTCGCTCGATTCCCAAACCTTTTATTTTCTCATACTTATTACATGTTTTCTAAGGATCTTCCAAACATATTTGTTTCAAACTTTCAGTAAATGTTACACAGTACCTTCTGCATAGTTTAACACAGCCTTTTTCCAAAAAACTGTATATTTTTGAATATATAAATAAAAAATTGCAAAAAAATGTTGTGAATTTTCATTACAATTGAAAAAAAAATCATCTTTAATAACTGAACTAAAATTTTGTAAAATCCCTGTGTTAAGTTGTAGCCCATATTTCAATAAATAATCTGCAAAAAGTTCAACTTCCTACCTCAAATACTTTGTGAGGAAAGATGTAATTTATAAGCGTTATTTTAACATTGCAAGTATAGGGCGTTCCGGAGCCCCTTAAGAGTGTGCAGAGACTACCACATTTTAGACATTATCTCTCACCACGGACAACGCAATGGCCGACGGTCTTCACTTAACGACCTATAGCAGTGGCGTTTGCGTAGAGTTGTCAGTGCTAACAGACAAGCAACACTGCACAAAGTAATCCCAGAAATCAACGTAGGCGTGCGAAGAATGTATCCGTTGCGACACTGCGGCGAAATTTGGTGATAATGAGCTATGGCACCAGACAAACTGAGTGAGTGCCGTTGCTAACAGCACGACATCGCCTGCAACGCTTCTCCTGAGGTCGTGACCCTAGACGACTGAAAAGCCGTAACCTGGTCAGATGAGTCCCGATGGTAGGTTTCGAGTGTGGCGCAGACCCCACGAAGCCATGGATTCAAGTTGTCAACAAGGCACTGTGCTAGGTGGTACTGGCTCCACAATGACGTGCACTGTGTTAACATGAAATGGAATGGATTCTCTGGTCCAACTGAACCGAACATTGACCGGAAATGGTTATGTTCAGGTACATGGAGACCATTTGGAGTCATGTACTCAAACAACGTAGGAATTTTTATGGATGATGATGCGCCATGTCACCGGACCACAATTGTTTGCGATTGGTTTGGAGAACATTTGGCCGGCCGCTGCGGCCGTGCGGTTCTTGGCGTTTCAGTCCGGAACCGCGCTGCTGATACGGTCGCAGGTTCGAATCCTGCCTCGGGCATTGTTGTGTGTGATGTCCTTAGGTTAGTTAGATTTAAGTAGTTCTAAGTCTAGGGGACTGATGACCTCAATCCCATAGTGCTTAGAGCCATTTGAACCATTTTTGAAGAACATTTGGGAGAATTCGTGCGAATGATCTGGCCACCCAGATCGTCCAAATGAGTCGCATCGAACATTCATGGGACACAATCGACACGTCACTTTGTGCACTAAATTCTGCACCGGCAACATTTACGCAATTATGGACAGCTATAGACGCAGCATGGGTCAATATTTCTTAAGGGGACTTCCAACGACTTGTTGACTCCATACCACGTCGAGTTGGTGCACTACGTTGGACAAAAGGAGGTCCGACATGATATTAGGAGGGATCTCATCACCATCCGACGGACGGGTCAACTTCAACAGTGTTGCGTGTCATGAGACACTGCGGAGAGGTTCAAATGGTTCAATTGGCTCTGAGCACTATGGAACTTAACATTTGAGGTCATCAGTCCCCTAGAACTACACTCCTGGAAATGGAAAAAAGAACACATTGACACCGGTGTGTCAGACCCACCATACTTGCTCCGGACACTGCGAGAGGGCTGTACAAGCAATGATCACACGCACGGCACAGCGGACACACCAGGAACCGCGGTGTTGGCCGTCGAATGGCGCTAGCTGCGCAGCATTTGTGCACCGCCGCCGTCAGTGTCAGCCAGTTTGCCGTGGCATACGGAGCTCCATCGCAGTCTTTAACACTGGTAGCATGCCGCGACAGCGTGGACGTGAACCATATGTGCAGTTGACGGACTTTGAGCGAGGGCGTATAGTGGGCATGCGGGAGGCCTGGTGGACGTACCGCCGAATTGCTCAACACGTGGGGCGTGAGGTCTCCACAGTACATCGATGTTGTCGCCAGTGGTCGGCGGAAGGTGCACGTGCCCGTCGACCTGGGACCGGACCGCAGCGACGCACGGATGCACGCCAAGACCGTAGGATCCTACGCAGTGCCGTAGGGGACCGCACCGCCACTTCCCAGCAAATTAGGGACACTGTTGCTCCTGGGGTATCGGCGAGGACCATTCGCAACCGTCTCCATGAAGCTGGGCTACGGTCCCGCACACCGTTAGGCCGTCTTCCGCTCACGCCCCAACATCGTGCAGCCCGCCTCCAGTGGTGTCGCGACAGGCGTGAATGGAGGGACGAATGGAGACGTATCGTCTTCAGCGATGAGAGTCGCTTCTGCCTTGGTGCCAATGATGGTCGTATGCGTGTTTGGCGCCGTGCAGGTGAGCGCCACAATCAGGACTGCATACGACCGAGGCACACAGGGCCAACACCCGGCATCATGGTGTGGGGAGCGATCTCCTACACTGGCCGTACACCACTGGTGATCGTCGAGGGGACACTGAATAGTGCACGGTACATCCAAACCGTCATCGAACCCATCGTTCTACCATTCCTAGACCGGCAAGGGAACTTTCTGTTCCAACGGGACAATGCACGTCCGCATGTATCCCGTGCCACCCAACGTGCTCTAGAAGGTGTAAGTCAACTACCCTGGCCAGCAAGATCTCCGGATCTGTCCCCCATTGAGCATGTTTGGGACTGGATGAAGCGTCGTCTCACGCGGTCTGCACGGCCAGCACGAACGCTGGTCCAACTGAGGCGCCAGGTGGAAATGGCATGGCAAGCCGTTCCACAGGACTACATCCAGCATCTCTACGATCGTCTCCATGGGAGAATAGCAGCCTGCATTGCTGCGAAAGGTGGATATACACTGTACTAGTGCCGACATTGTGCATGCTCTGTTGCCTGTGTCTATGTGCCTGTGGTTCTGTCAGTGTGATCATGTGATGTATCTGACCCCAGGAATGTGTCAATAAAGTTTCCCCTTCCTGGGACAATGAATTCACGGTGTTCTTATTTCAATTTCCAGGAGTGTACTTAAACCTAACTAACCTAAGGACATTACACAGATCCATGCCCGAGACAGGATTCGAACCTGCGACTGCTGTGGAGAGGTTCGTAACCCAGATAACCCTGACGACCTTCTGGAAGGACGACGTCACTCACTGTTGAAATTATTTACTTTTGCGAATAACGCATTGTTACAACGGACTGTGACGCATTGTTGTATGAAGTAGGCAGAGTCAGTTGCGCACTGCGACAGTCAGTTTGACGGTGTCGTTCATAGTGAGTGAGAAACTGTGTCTTGAAAATAGGGCCGATTTTACAATGGTCGAACTGACTGACCTTGTCATCGATGGGTATGTATATTTTCTTTCATATTATGTCAATAATTCTGAAACTTGTCATATAATATCTTAAGGAATTAACCTATATTATTTATGGGTTCATATTACGATTGAAACTTTTCGTCAGTTGTAATTAAATAATGTTTTCAACCGTCCTTCCAGAAGGACGTCAGGGTAATATGTTGTCATTTTGTATTCACAGAAAACGATGTACACTGATGGAACTTTTGGACATGTTACCTAATCCTGGTGTGAATGTAACATTACATCCTCCTCTAAATTCAACTGATGACGTAACAGATGAAGATTCAGGTGCTGTAGAAAATCCAAGTGTAGATAAATTACCAGCAAGTCAGCTCAATGCTACTGCGCTTTGTGATTTGGCCATTTCTACCAATGATAATGCTGTGAATGCAACAAAGAAACAATCCTTTACCTCTGATGTCGTTCCAGGACCCTCCAGCAGTACAAAAACAACCACAAACAAACCAGCAAGGCTATCGAAGAATAAAGTTCTAAACCTCAAGAAATATAAGTGGTGAAATAGTTAAACCAACACCTGTATGGCCCCTAATGTTCACAGTTGGCATGAAGTATGGGCGAACACCGATTGAATCTTTCCAACAGTTTTTTGATAACGAAGTGCTTCTAATGATGGTCACTTACACAAATCAGTACGCAGCCAAGAGAAATAGACTAGGTGATTGTTCAGAAGATGAGATGTTGGTGTTTATTGCAATACTTCTGCTAAGTGGATATGTAACAGTGTCACGCAGAAAAATTTACTGGCAATCACATAACGACAGTCACAACGACCTCGTAACAAATGCCAGGTCCAGAGATCTATTTGACTTTATCTTTTCCAATTTGCTTGTATGCAACAATGACAATTTAGATAAATCAGACCCTTTTGGGAAAATCCGCCCATTACTGTGTATGCTGAATGATAGATTCAAACAATTTGCGTCTCACGTCCGGCATCATTCTGTCGATGAATCGATGGTCCCATACTTCGGAAGTCACGGGTGCAAACAATTCATAAAAAGGAAACCAATCCGATGCGGATTTAAATTTTGGTGTGGAGGCACAAATGGTGTATATATTATTTGGCTCGAACCCTACCAAGGAGCTGGCACGTGTAATAAGGATTATGAAAGGAAAGGTATGGGGTACGGTGTGGTAATGACTTATGTTGATCAGTTACTTCCACATGTTCCATATCGAATATACTTTGATAACCTCTTTACCAGCGTTGAACTGCTACATGACCTAAAAGAGAGGGGGCGTGGAAGCAACAGGAACAATAAGAGGAAACAGAGTTAAGAATTGTACTCTATCATCTGTAGATAAAATGACAAAAGAAAATAGAGGATCATATAAAGTTTGTTCTGACTCAGCATCCGGGATTTCCATTGTACGTTGGAATGACAACAAAGTTGTAACTGTAGCCATCGACTTTGACAGAGTGCAACCACTACGCTCTGTAGTAAGATTTTCCAGGGAACAAAAGAAAAGGATTAGCGTGCCTCAACCTAACTTATTACACTCCTACAATACTCATACGGGAGGCATAGATCGAGCTGACCAAAATGTGTCCCTATATAGATGCTCTATAAGAGGGAAAAAGTGGTATTTCCCGATCATTGCACATTTTAGAGACATTGCAGAGCAAAATGCCTGGGATCTTTACAAGCACAACGAAGAACCCATAGATAATCTGACATTTCGTCGTCGAATTGTCACTGCAATTCTTGAAAGTCACAAAAGAGTCACTACCAGCAGAGGACGTCCTAGTAAGAGGAAAAAACTAGATTCTAAAACTTCCTGGCAGATTAAAACTGTGTGCCCGACCGAGACTCGAACTCGGGACCTTTGCCTTTCGCGGGCAAGTGCTCTACCACTGAGCTACCGAAGCACGACTCACGACCGGTACTCACAGCTTTACTTCTGCCAGTACCTCGTCTCCTACCTTCCAAACTTTACAGAAGCTCTCCTGCGAACCTTGCAGAACTAGCACTCCTGAAAGAAGGGATATTGCGGAGACATGGCTTAGCCACAGCCTGGGGGATGTTTCCAGAATGAGATTTTCACTCTGCAGCGGAGTGTGCGCTGATATGAAACTTCCTGGCAGATTAAAACTGTGTGCCCGACCGAGACTCGAACTCGGGACCTTTGCCTTTCGCGGGCAAGTGCTCTACGACTGAGCTACCGAAGTTTCATATCAGCGCACACTCCGCTGCAGAGTGAAAATCTCATTCTGGAAACATCCCCCAGGCTGTGGCTAAGCCATGTCTCCGCAATATCCTTTCTTTCAGGAGTGCTGGTTCTGCAAGGTTCGCAGGAGAGCTTCTGTAAAGTTTGGAAGGTAGGAGACGAGGTACTGGCAGAAGTAAAGCTGTGAGTACCGGTCGTGAGTCGTGCTTCGGTAGCTCAGTGGTAGAGCACTTGCCCACGAAAGGCAAAGGTCCCGAGTTCGAGTCTCGGTCGGGCACACAGTTTTAATCTGCCAGGAAGTTTCATATCAGCGCACACTCCGCTGCAGAGTGAAAATCTCATTCTGGGAACTAGATTCTAGATTTGATGGAAGAGAACATTATGTTGCTGAATTACAAACGGACGAGGTAACAAAAAAGAAGAATCATCTGAAATATTGAAGTTGCCACAAAAAACTACTACTAAGTGCGTAACATGTGACGAACCACTTCATGTTTGTTGCTTTTTATCTGATCTTACTAGTGCATAAAATATGTGTATAGGTTATTTTCTTTGTTTTTTGTATTTATTAGCTGTTTTAGCCCATAATTCAAATTTATTTATGTTTATTTCAAAGTATAAAAACCGAAACAAGTTAACTGTGCAACGTCATTTACTTTAAAAACATGTTCACTTATTGTCCTGACGTCCTTCTGGAAGGACGCCCATTTTTGGAAATACTAAATAAAAATAAATACTCAAAATTGTTTTTACTTTCTTCCCCACAACCTTGTGAATGAATATAGATAAGATATAAATCAATTTTGAAAAACAAATAATTCAGGACTGTCTGGGGTAATTAAATCCAGTACACTGGCAGAGAGACTGGCCATCAGGAACTTTACGCCCTTACCCGTCCTGTTCTCTCAGCTGCAAAAGCAAAGGGAAAATCGTCAACAGCATGCAGAGCACCGGGACGATCACCCTGGCCACACCAGGGGACGCTTAGCTTCGATGATAATGACGGAAACCGGTGTATCCAACTGGACGAGATGATCAAGGACTTCTTGAGACCAAGCGGCCTTACGTGCTGGCATGGCAGCCACTGCCTCAGCAGCGCACACTGTCGAGTTTTTGTGCAGCGACGATGACTGTTCTGATTCGAGATCTTGACAAAAGAAGGCGCGTTTCGCCCCTCTCCGCCACGTGCAGCCCTGTGTGCGTACTCTCCGCTATTCGTCCCCCTGCGCCAACCCGTGCACGGATTCTGATTTACGATTCCGTTTGCCAGTAGGCCCTCCGGGCCATCATATGGAAACATCCCCTCTCTGCATTTGCATTCCTCCACGGCGAGCCTCCAACCCTCTTCGCTTTTACGCCCGGCGGATGTCTTCAATATTCATCAACATCGGCCCCCGGGTCACCTTCTTCCACGTATTATTTTTGTTTTCTGATTTAATGATGAGCAGTAAAGTAAGACTACAGAGGAAGCACCTGTTTGCGATGTAGCAAGGACATCCAAAACATCGTAACGTTAACTGGTACACTCATTCACCATTTTCCTGACATTTGAAAACCAGACGATAATGCCAGTAAACGTTGTCAACTCTTCAATTGTCTGGCCCTGTTGTCCATAGTTGCTTCACAATTCTTGAGGGTATTTTCGTTCTGTCGTTGCAACTACAAAAAAAGCGTGTTTTTTTTTAACCAGATGTGTTTCGCTTTATTGAGGTAAAACATCACTGAGCTGTGTGACTGCTCAAGTTACGTGCTAGAAAAATCAAAATTGCAATTTAAGCACAGCTACTCAAAGGAGATAGGAAGCTAGGGATCTTTGCTGATGGACAAACTTGTGGTTGGCACATAATTTTAATTACCACTAAAGAACAAATTTCATTATTACGGAGTTACAAAATCAGACTAACAACATAAAATTTAATTCGAAATTTGTCCTCTTAAGAGAGTATACAACTTGCTTTAACCGTCTGCCATGAGTTAATATAACAAACAATATTTTAAATATAATAATACGGTCGAATTGCAAAAGGATCACAGACAGTCACCACCATAAGCACACTATTGAGTTCATTGCTTACGTAACCAAAATTTACACAGCACTAATGATTCACCTTGAGTTATTTACGAGGCCTGTTCAGAAAGTAAGCTCCGATTGATTGCCAAATTGAAACCACAGTGAACATCACAAATGTTTTACTTGTAACAATTAGCTACACCTTTCAGCTACTTCTCTACGTAGTCGCCGTTCTGACTTAGACTTTTGTCATAGCGTTGTACCAACTTTTCAATAGCCTCATCATAGAAGGCAGCCGCCAGTGCTTTCCGCCAATTCTCCACGCTGGCCTACACCTCGTTGTCTGTGTCAAAATGTTGTCTTCAAAGACAGCGGTTCATGTGACCAGAGATGAAACTCAGGGGGAGACAATTGCGGACTGTATTGTGGGTAATCTCACATTTCCATTTGAAAACGATGCAGGAGCATCTTCATTGCCCCTGCAGAATGCGGCTGAGAATTGTCTTGAAGAAGAAACAGCACGACAGTTATGTAATGTTAGCTGCATAGCTTCAGGCGAAATTTCTCACCAGGCCCTCGTACTTGGCGGCAGACACTATTTTCTAGACATCTTTACGCACTCACTGCGAGCTCAGAAATGAGAAGAGCGACGTGATGCTAACTGGGGTTATACTAGAGACACTACCCAACACATCTGTGCAAAGCTTTATCGGATTTTCATAGTCGTTTCCATTTCGCGACCGATCGGAGCTTACTTTCTGAACGCCCCTCGTATAAAAAAGATCTCGTCCGTCCCGGCGGACAGAACGGATATTTAACTAAAGGACGGAAGCGCGGCTTATACACGGTGGTACTCGGAACAAACGAGTAGAAAGCTACCGCCAAGCAATTTCGAAGATGATCAGGCTGCAAACCAGGGTAAAAAACACGCCGAACACACACACACACGATCTCAGCCTGCCCGCCAAGTCGACAAACCCCATCTGCCCCACATACCAGACCATATCTGCAACAGCAAATAATTCACGCGGCAGAGAAATTCAACTCGTCATTCACCTTTTTCAAGACCATGCAAGGATTACTAACTATGCGACTATCTGTAACATAACTGACAACCAAACTGAGACATTTACCGAATGAAAGAACAATTAAAATTACACTGACTTCAAAGCTCTGCCCTTCATATTAAAAGAAAGTCTAAAACCAAAACTGGGCGGAGAGCGCACTAATTAACATACTCCACCAAATTAACACTGCAAGGAACCTTTAAAACAAGCAGTAAACAACACTTGGAAGCCTTAGACTTCGTAAGTTCAGTGCAATACTCTCTTATTCAGAACCATCCTTCGCTAATCTCCGGCAGATACGAGGTGCATTCAAGTTCTAAGGCCTCCGATTTTTTTTCTAATTAACTACTCACCCGAAATCGATGAAACTGGGGTTACCTCTCGACGTAATCGCCCTGCAGACGTTCACATTTTTCACAACGCTGACGCCATGATTCCATGGCAGCGGCGAAGGCTTCTTTAGGAGTCTGTTTTGACCACTGGAAAATCGCTGAGGCAATAGCAGCACGGCTGGTGAATGTGCGGCCACGGAGCGTGTCTTTCATTGTTGGAAAAAGCCAAAAGTCACTAGGAGCCAGGTCAGGTGAGTAGGGAGCATGAGGAATCACTTTAAAGTTGTTATCACGAAGAAACTGTTGCGTAACGTTAGCTCGATGTGCGGGTGCGTTGTCTTGGTGAAACAGCACACGCGCAGCCCTTCCGGGACGTTTTTGTTGCAGTGCAGGAAGGAATTTGTTCTTCAAAACATTTTCGTAGGATGCACCTGTTACCGTAATGCCCTTTGGAACGCAATGGGTAAGTATTACGCCCTCGCTGTCCCAGAACATGGACACCATCATTTTTTCAGCACTGGCGGTTACCCGAAATTTTTTTGGTGGCGGTGAATCTGTGTGCTTCCATTGAGCTGACTGGCGCTTTGTTTCTGGATTGAAAAATGGCATCTACGTCTCATCCATTGTCACAACCGACGAAAAGGAAGTCCCATTCATGCTGTCGTTGCGTGTCAACGTTGCTCGGCAACATGCGACACGGGCAGCCATGTGGTCGTCCGTCAGCATTCGTGGCACCCATCTGGATGACACTTTTTGCATTTTCAGGTCGTCATGCAGGTTTGTGTGCACAGAACCCACAGAAATGCCAACTCTGGAGGCGATCTGTTCAACAGTCATTCAGCGATCCCCCAAAACAATTCTCTCCACTATCTCGATCATGTCGTCAGACCGGCTTGTGCGAGCCCGAGGTTGTTTCGGTTTGTTGTCACACGATGTTCTGCCTTCATTAAACTGTCGCACCCACGAACGCACATTCGACACATCCATAACTCCAAAACAATGCGCATGTTTCTATCTCTTTCCAGTCCGGAGAAAAAAATCGGAGGCCTTAGAACTTGAATGCACCTCGTACAACGTGCCACCATATGTTTCAGTGAGATGATGTCCAGCATGAGATGACGGACCCGGCACCATTTCGCACGCAGAGGCATCAACTGATCAGCACCGTACACACTGCGTGCGGCAAAACGGCCAGGGCGGCGGGGTCCAGGCGCAGCGATAGAGACGAGGGCCTGCCTTCAAAACACGTTGTCTCGTTGTACGCCGACCGGCGAGAGCCCCCGGCCACACGCCAAGCCGGAAAACCAAAGGCGGAACAGTCAGAGACACAAGACCAGACGAGAGTCGATATCAGCGACGCAAGTGGGGCATAACTAGTGCCAGTCGCCACGGCTCGATCATTACTGGTTTGTAATTAAGTTGTTTACATTTTGATTTGCTTTAAGATCGAAAAACAGTTCGTTAACAATATCATTTTTGCAGTTGTGGTCTACTGTTGGAGGTAAAAGAACAAGTGGCCACTACTGTATCAGGTGAACGTAAAAATTCTCTCATCGCGTAAGTCCTGCCGTATCCAGCCACCTGTCTACTTTTGTCACGGACTTTTTTTTCTTTTTTATGTCAACAGCTTTTTGACTGAAGTGGTCCGCCACGAATACCTCTCCTGTGCCGACCTCTTCATCTCAGAGTAGCACTTACTTAAACATGCTCAGTTATTTGTTGGATTTATTTCAGTGTCTGTGCCCGCCTACAATTCCATCTATAACTAACTCTTGTTGTTAAAAGTTATTCACTGTGGTCAACGCAAGTCGTGCCGTCCTGTCTTTTCTTCTTCTTCTTCTTCTCCTCCGTGATTTCCATAGGTTCTGCCCCTCGTCGATTTTCTCTAGAACTTCATCTCTTTTTACTGGTTAACTAACATTTTTAGCATCCTTATGCAACACCTCATCACTGAAATGTTCCCGCTTCCTTGGGAAGCACTACAATTACTATCGACGTGACCAGCAAATTCTTCACACGTTAAAGATTACATAGAATAGTAATGTCCGCACTTACAGAATTAAGCACACTCTTCTTTGTCTCCTCCATCACCGGATAAACATCTGGACAAACTAAAAAAACTTGTATTTATAGTCAGTTCTTTGTTGCTGGTTAAGGAATACTTTACCTAAATTCCTTTGGATATAGGTTGCTCCGCTAGGAAAGAGAATCCTTAGTCTTACTGCAGCTGGTCTTCCTATATGTGTATGTTGCAATAACAATCTGCAGAATTTTTGAGTCATCGTCGTTTATTCATGAAAACCACAATTGTTCCATCACCACCAGCCTAGTGCATTCAACTGCCGTTCCAGCTTCCCTCCCAAAACACATCTCCCCCAAAGAACAAAGAACTGACAAAACATTAACATCTTTGGAAATGGAAGATTAATGAATTAACACTTGAAATTAATACAAATAAATATGTCACAGCAGAAAATGGATAATTAAGATCTGCACACAATATAAGAGTTATTTAAATAACAACTAAAATAAATAATGCGTAATTAAGATCTGCACATAATTTGCATAAAACCGAAAGTATATACTAATAACAAACAATTGACAAAACATAAACATCTTTGGAAATGGAAGATTAATGAATTAACAATTAAAATTAATATAACTAAATATGTCACACCCGAAAATGGATAATTAAGATCTGCACACAATATAAAAGTTATTTGAATAACAATTAAAATTAATAATGCGTAATTAATATGTGGACATAATTTACATAAAACCGAAAGTATATACTAAGATCTGCACATAGTAACGGGAATGATAGAAATGGGAAAGTAGTACCATTTAATCACGAACACTTTGGTTATCTTCCTTTCCGATTTCGTCACAGTCTACGAGTCAATTCAATGTAATAGTCTGTTTTAGACGTACCAAATTAAGGCCCCTATTTGATACTAGTTGACTTCTTTCATTATTTTCAATTTAATTTTTTTTCTTTATTCTTTTTTAGCGAGGAATGCCCTAGCAGAATTTCTTCTTATGCTTGATAGTCTCCAGTTTACCACTGATTCCATTTCCACTGTTGTTCACTCATCTTTCTTCGGCTTTCTCTCAAGGCCAAGGCGTATTGTGTGCGTATTAGAGAATTCCATTTAGCTGGTCGTTTAATTCTTCTTCACTTCCACTAACGACAGAAATGCCACCGGCATATCCGTTCACTTATACGAGGTGTGGCTAGAAAAAAACCGGACTAGTACTGGTGAAACAATAAAACGAATGCAATAAGGCTGAAAGTCGCGTGGCCTGTCACGTGACTCTCGCTCCGCCTACTGCTCGAGTTTCATCTGCCTCCTGCACTCAGTCTGCCCGTGGCGTCTGTTTTAAGTAGTTGACGTTTTGTCTGTGCGTCGGAAAATGTTGAGTGTACAGAAAGAACAGCGTGTTAACATCAAATTTTGTTTCAAACTAGGAAAATCTGCAAGTGAAACGTTTGTAATGTTACAACAAGTGTACGGCGATGATTGTTTATCGCGAACACAAGTGTTTGAGTGGTTTAAACGATTTAAAGATGGCCGCGAAGACACCAGTGATGACACTCGCACTGGCAGACCATTGTCAGCAAAAACTGATGCAAACATTGAAAAAATCGGTAAACTTGTTCGACAAGATCGCCGTTTAACAATCAGAGCAGTGTCTGAGTTAACAGGAGTTGACAAGGAAAGTGTCGAAGAAGTTTACCGATTTTTTCAATAAGCCAAAGGCTTATTCTAGTACCCTTGATGAGTGCACGACACAAAGTTTTACGCCTCCCCTGGACTCGTCAACACCAACATTGGACTACTGATAACTGGAAACATGTTGCCTGATCGGACAAGTCTCGTTTCAAATTGTATCGAGTCGATTGACAGGCACAGATAAAACCTTCCCGTCTTCTCTACATCTCTCTTTTTTTGTTTTTAGTTTTGTTACGCAACTTTCCCGTCTACCTATGAAACCTTTGCATAGGATTTCTGTCTCTTGCTTAATAATAACAAATGAAATCTTCCCTTTGAAATTTATTATCTTTCTCAGTCTTCACATACAAATGTAATTGCTGCTTATTAAAAGTGATTTTCGTTACTGGATCGCCATCTGACTGCTACATCGAACTGCGACATGAATATACTTACTCTGGTTTACTATACTCTACTAACTGCTGGTGGGCTGTCATAATAAGTGGCTGTATTTATTACCAAAGCTGACGTTATTCTTTAATAGCAAAGCTGACGTTATTCTTTAATTAATTTGACTGAAGTTACGTAATTCATAGTTACACTTTTTCTTGACAACAATAAAATTTTTGCAAAGCTTTACGTTGATGGTTTTTGGGATGGATTATAATCAGTAATGCAACATTGCTGGCGAAAATTAATTATATTCTGAAAACTTTTCTTCAAATATTTACTGCTGGTAATGAAATGATTTTACAAACGTTCAAATGGGACTTACTTTTTACAATAATCTTACAACTAGCATTGCGCATACATACATTCAGTAGTCTTGAGTTTCTCAAAACAATAATTCAATAATATTAGTTCCTCTTATGATAATAGCTGATGTCTCTGTGCATCCGTTTATAATCTCTTGTAAATCATAGCTGGTGGCTGGCAGGCACACCGCTCCTCTTAACCTCTCGCTTTAGACCTGCTACCGAATCGCTTCACATCTCGCTTACTACTGACTTCCTACGAACGCTGAAGTGCGGTCTCTCCCGCCAACCATGCTTTCTGGTGCAGACAATCCCTGCTACCATTACAACATCTACCAATGCGCGGTCTTTCCCGCTCTTTTCTTAAAATGTATCCAAACGCGGTCTCTCCCGCCCTTCTTAAAGTTATATCAATTTGCGGTCTCTCTTGCCAACAATACTTTGGTGCAGACATTCCGTGCTACCACAATTATTTCCAACATGACAAATATTAATTATTCCTTCTTAATCCTATTAATAAAATATAAACATATTTCATAAATTGTGGTTTGACGATAGACAATAGAAATATACACGTCTTACACAGGAAGGGATCAATCTCATGAATCTATGGACCCTACATGTCAGGAGGGCACTGTTGAAGATGATGGAGGTTCTGTAATGCTGTGGGGCGTGTGAAGTTGGAGTAATATGGGACCCCTGATACGTCTAGACAGCATTCTGACAAGTACGTAATCATCCTGTCTGATCACCTGGATCCATTCATGTCCATTGTGCATTCGTCAGACTTGGGCAATTCCAGCAGGACAATGCGACACTCCACACGTCTAGAATTGATAAAGAGTGGTTCCGGGAACACTCTTTTGAGTTTAAACACATCCGCTGGCCACCAAACTCCCCAGACATGAACATTATTGAGCAATATATCTATGAAGATAGTAACCTCGAAAGAATAGATACCATTGATGACCTAGCTTCTCTAGAATAAATGATGATTAACTGAAACCCTCAGCTGCCGACAGGTGTTGTTGATATACCTCGATGGGGACAGCTGAAAATGTGTGCCCCCACCGGGACTCGAATCCGGGATCTCCTGCTTACATGGCAGTCGCTCCATCCACCTGAGCCACCGAGGACATAGATGAATAGCGCGACTGCAGGGACTTATCCCTTGCACGCCTCCCGTGAGACCCACATTCTCAACTGTCCACAATATACATACGTAATGTGCCATGTAAGCAGGAGATCCCGGGTCGGGGCACACATTTTCAGCTGTCCCCGTCGAGGTATATCAACAACACCTGTCGGTAGCTGAGGGTTTCAATTAATTGTTTATTATTGAGCAATTCAGAGACGCATTGCAACGTGCTGTTCAGAAGGGATTTCCCCCTCGTACTCTTACAGATTTATGGAAATCCCTGCAGGATTAATGGTGTCAGTTCCCTCCAGCACTACGTCAGACATTAGTCGAGTCCATGCCACGTCGTGTTGCGGCGGCACTTACGCATGTTTGCGGGAGCGCTACACGATATTAGGCAAGTGTATCGGATTCTTTGGATCTTCAGTGTATGTCGTCCCTGTAGCGTATACCTGTGTTCCTGAGGATCTCATACTGCTTGCCAGACTGTACTCTCTAGTTCACTTTGTTCGCGCCCACAAATTATACGCAAGGGTACTGCTTCTGTTAATAAACCAATTAAGGAGAGAGAGCGATGCAACAGTTGCCTGGAGGCTCCGCTCCATTCCATTTGGTCTGAATAACGAAGTCAGTTTCCCGCTCATTTCCGCCGGCGCCTGGTAACTCAGTAACTCCGGAGCCGAGACCGCGGCGGCTGCGGTCGCGCCGCCGTGTCCAAGTTCGTTATTGGCGGAGAACGCGACGCGCAAGTGAGGGACCTCGGCGAGGCAGTGGGCGGGTCGGCCAAGTTGCCGACTCGCGTAACTGGCGCTGTCTGCGGGCCGTGCTGCCCAGCTGGTAATTGCGTCTGCTGCCGAGAGTCCTCCGTGGCGGCCGAACAGGCACGACAGCTGTAGACAAAATTTTACATCACGACCTTTCTATCTCGTGATCCAGTTCTTATTAAGAAAAGTCTAATGTTGCCTCAAGCTACGTTCAAGATGCCTGTAAAAACCTCACGAAAATTCGTCTAGTATTATGCTCAAGAGGAACTGAGTGCACATAAACAGTTTCAATCCAAATATACAATTCACCATTGAGAAAGAGAGTAATGGACAACTAAATTTTTTGTATGTATTGGTTATTAAACGGGCAGATGGGATATTAGGGCACAAGGTATATAGGAAAGACACACACACCGATCGTTACCTACATAAGGATTCGAGTCATCATCCTAGGCAGAAGAGAGGAGTCATAAAAACTTTAATGGACAGGGCTAGTAGCATCTGTGAGGCAATTTATTTGCAAGATGAATTAAGCCATTTGCGAATGGCTTTCAAGAGAAATGGGTACACTGACAACGAAATAGATCGAGCACTCCACCATAGAAGAAAAGTGTCCGAAAATAGCCGGCCGAAGTGGCCGTGCGGTTAAAGGCGCTGCAGTCTGGAACCGCAGGACCGCTACGGTCGCAGGTTCGAATCCTGCCTCGGGCATGGATGTTTGTGATGTCCTTAGGTTAGTTAGGTTTAACTAGTTCTAAGTTCTAGGGGACTAATGACCTCAGAAGTTGAGTCCCATAGTGCTCAGAGCCATTTGAACCATTTTTTTGTCCGAAAATACACGACAGCAACAACCGTCGGCTGGAAAAGTTTTTCTTCCATTTATTCATAAGATCACGGACCGTATTGGGAAAGTTTTGGCCAAGTTTCAGGTGGAGACAATCTTTCGACCTACCAAGAAGACTGGTGAAAGTTTAAGATCGGTGAAAGATGCACGACACCCCTTAGCTACCCCAGGTGTGTATAATAAAATTCCGTGTAGCTGTGGCATGGTTTATATTGGTAGAACTAAAAGGAGTGTTAATACCCGCATAACGGGACACAAAAGGAACTGTAGATTGGGACAAATTGACAAATCAGCTGTAGCCGAACACATTTTCAAAGACGGTGATCACGAAATAAAATTTAGTGAGACAAACGTGATAGCTAGGACCTCACATTATTATACCCGCATGTATAGAGAAGCTATAGAGATTTACAAGCACGAAAATAATTTTAATAAAAAAGAAGAAGGATTAAAACTAGACAAGATATGGCGGTCGACTTTGTACAAACGAAGTGACAACCGAGAGAGATGGCATTAGCCAGAGATAGTTTTAAAGTCGAAAGCACGTGATGAGTGGTGGCGCCATCTAAGCGCTCTATAGAAGCGGGTCCTCCAGCGCCTAGCAGCCAGTCGCCGACTCACCTCAGAAGATGCTGCCCGCAGTAGGCAACGAAACGTCAGGAAGGAGAAGAAGTTTTTCATATGGACCACGGCTATTCAGCCCGGAAGTTGTAATTAATGAAATTGTCTAGTAGTTTTGGACATTGGCACGTTCAAATACACAAAAAGACAGTCACTATGGTTTAAGATAAAAATTTAAACCACGGTATCTTTTTTCTCTGCGAACCTACTGTGATGAAATGCAGTCTACATGTTGGCTCATACTACGCTCAAGTTACGTGTGAAAACCCCATCAAAATTCGTCTAGTAGTTTCGGATATTAGAGCGTTCAATCAGACAATCACGACGATTTTACAGTTTAATTATTAGTAAAGTCAATGTGACCATCGCCTATGTTCGGGATGATCGTGTATTAACTCTTTATTAGCTCTTAATTCACATGAAGTGTTGACTGCTATAGACAAAGGATTTCAGATCGATTTCGTATTTCTGGATTTCCGGAAGGCTTTTGACACTGTACCACACAAGCGGCTCGTAGTGCAATTGCGTGCTTATGGAATATCGTCTCAGTTATGTAACTGGATTTGTGATTTCCTGTGAGAGAGGTCACAGTTCCTAGTAACTGACGGAAAGTCAACGAGTAAAACAGAAGTGATTTCTGGCATTCCCCGCGGTAGTGTTATTGGCCCTTTGCTGTTCCTTATCTATATAAACGATTTGGGATACAATCTGAGCAGACGTCTTCGGTTGTTTGCAGATGACGCTGTCGTTTGTCGACTAATAAAATCATCAGAAGATCAAAACAAACTGCAAAACGATTTAGAAAAGATATCTGGTGCGAAAAGTGGCAGTTGACCCTAAATAACGAAAAGTGTGAGGTCATCCACATGAGTGCTAAAAGGAACTCGTTAAACTTCGGTTACACGATAAATCAGTCTAATCTAAAGGCCGTAAATTCAACAAAATACCTAGGTACTACAAACAACTTAAATTGGAAGGAACACATAGAAAATGTTGTGGGGAAGGCTAACCAAAGACCGCTCTGTATTGGCAGGACACTTAGAAAATGTAACAGACCTACTAAGGAGACTGCCTACACTACTCTTGTCCGTCCTCTTTTAGAATACGCGCGGTATGGGATTCTTACCAGATACGACTGACCGAGTACATCGAAAAAGTTCAAAGAAAGGCAGCACGTTTCGTATTATCGCGAAATATGGGAGAGAGTGTCACAGAAATGATACAGGATTTGCGCTGGACATCATTAAAAGGAAGGCGTTTTTCGTTGCGACGGAATCTTCTCACGAAATTCCAATCAGAAACTTTCTCCTCCGAATGCAAAAATATTTTGTTCACACCGATCTACTCAGGGAGGAACGATCACCATGATAAAATAAGGGAAACCAGAGATATAGGTGTTCATTCTTTCCGCGCGCTGTACGAGATTGGAGTAATAGAGTTGTGAAGGTGGTTCGATGAACCCTCTGCCAGGCACATAAATGTGATTTGCAGAGTATCCATGTAGATGTAGATGTAGATGTAGAACCGCTCACAGACGGCAGGTGACAGCCTAGGAGCGAAGGGTACATTAAGCGTCTAGGCGGGACGGCGAAAACAGTCCAGTCGTTGTCGTAATGCGGAAATGAAGTGAGTTATGTGACGTCTTTAAGGTCATGATCTTTGGTTATCGGACAAAGAGTGGAAGCATGTCCAAAACTGGTAAGTTAGTAAAGTACCTGCGTGCTGCGGTGGTTAAAGTATACAGTGCATGACAAAATGGCGCTGTCCAAAATCGGGGCTGAGATAACTGCGGTGCACCACGGGCGTTGATGAAAGGGCTAGAAGGGCTTCGGAGATGTGTATCGCAAATAAACGTGCGACTGGCTGTCCTAAAGAGAAGTGCCTCCTCAGTGACTGTTCAGCAAACATTGTTGCACCTGGTCCTCCGCAGTAGGCGCTTGGTTCATGAACCCATGCCGACTGCTTACAACACTACCACTTCTTCTCCTGTTATACCATAACTTCAAAGGCTAGAGACAGTATGTATAATGAAACTATGCTGTTAAACCAATTATGGCATTTAGAAGCAGTGTAATGTTACCCTCTGTTGTTTTGACCATGATGTGCCTAAAGGAGGTTGCATATCGGACGTGAAAGTCAGAATTACGTAATTGTACAACAAGTAACAGATAATATTTTACCTATTTAAACTGTTCAAATGATAAAGGAAAACGGTCGCCAGCCTAATTAGGCATAAGAATGTGTAACATTCCAGTTAAAAAAAAAAAAGATTTAAGTAACTTCAATGGACAGACACAGCCTATACATTCCCACACGAGAGTGCAATGAACCCAGTCACAAACATAAGTTAACGTTAAAGAGAATGCTGACAGTTAGAACAGAGCAATCTAGTTGCATAAGCACAACATATAATGACACACACTTTTGCATTCAGGGCTTAGTCAAACGTAATAGTTTCAGTAACATTACTATTAAAGTTTACTGTAGAATTATAAAATTGGGCATGAAGTTAGTCCCTCTTTCCAGATACTTGTCTGCCTCACATGAAAATTAAATAGAGTTCACTAGCAAACAATTTCTCACAGTTCTCTGAAGATAAGAAGTTACTATTTTTATAGGTAAAGCTCTTTCTGTTAATAATGTTCTATCAGTGAGCACAGAATATAGATCCTGTTAAACTAGCGATATATTCTTTAACATACATAGTGACCAAGAATTTAGCAATTTGAATATATAACTTTCAACTCTGGCTGCATTGGGACACAAACTGACATAATTATAAGACAATGACTCACCTTTTTTCATTTTTCAACAGGCTGCACTATGGTTCTTTACTACGCTAAACACTGTGAGACACAGTTTTTAAAACACTTACTTTTTAAACTGACAGCAAATTGTTTTAATATCTGCTTTTACTATTTCATTACTTTAAAATCAGTTGTTCACTTTATGCTTTTTGAAAGCCCACAAACATTGAAATAAGCAGTTTCAATTGCAAAATTATCTTCAGCAAGCAACATTTACTATCTCACACGCTTTTGTCACATTAACTTTGAATTTAATTACTTTCTTCTTACTATATTTAAGTGGCATTATTTAGTTAACAACTGGGCTTTAATATTTTCACAACATGGACACTCGGTAAGTATATTTAGTATGGAAAGGATCCTAAGTGGTAATGTGACTGGGGATGATTCAAGGTAAGATTTCAAAGTATAGTTCTTGGTTTACCTTATTACTGGAAACAAATAAAACATCCACATAAACTGCTCCTTCACTTTACATTTCTACAACTTCATATTTCCGTTGCAGTGATTGCGCAGTATGGAGCGAGTACTTCCTGGCAGCTGGATCAGCAGTTGATAATGAAAAAGCTTTGTCATTTCTCGGTGGCGGTGACAGATACCATTTCCAAAACAGAGCTAACTTATTAATCCATCCACGCGAGGCTTTGGCACATTGGAAAACGTCACAAAAAGCCTCTCGCGGCGCCAGCACAATCCACTGTTGTTACATGAGCTGTTGGTGGGTAAGGAGCTTGTGTCCGACTAACTCGTTGTCCCACCTCTTCCTTCATGCCAACCACATGTTGCGCGCCCTACATGATTCCGTTCCCGAGGGGAAACACAACACCTTTTATACATATAAAGAACTAAGAACCCTAAGTGAGGGTCAGCAAATACCAAGTAGCAAACAAACATTTTGAACAAAACAGATCAATTACACATTGGATTTCAACAAAAAATTATTCACGCAAATTGTATACATTAAGTTTTGTCTCCCTCCATTTGAGGCGAAGACAACTGATAGAGACACTACATTACATAGGATCAAACCATGACAACAAAGATTTCAACAGAGAAAAGAGTATACACTTTTATACATTAATGAATTAATTATACAATAATTACAAAAGTATTGTATGAAGATTTCAGTACTGTATAATTATAACAATTAATCATACAATAAGTACAAAAGCCCCCCACCCATGAACCATGCACCTTGTCGTTGGTGGGGAGGCTTGCGTGCCTCAGCGATACAGATAGCCGTACCGTAGGTACAACCACAGCGGAGGGGTATCTGTTGAGAGGCCAGACAAACGTGTGGTTCCTGAAGAGGGGTAGCGGCCTTTACAGTAGTTGCAGGAGCAACAGTCTGGATGATTGCCTTGCTGTGCTAGTACTGCGAACGGCTGAAAGGAAGCCGTAATTTTTCCCGAGGGCATGCAGCTTTACTGTATGGTTAAATGATGATGGCGTCCTTTTGGGTAAAATATTCCGGGGGTAAAATAGTCCCCCATTCGGATCTCCGGGAGGGACTACTCAGGAGGAGGTTGTTATCAGGAGAGAGAAAACTGGCGTTTACGGATCGGAGCGTGGAATGTCAGATCCCTTAATCGGACACGTAGGTTAGAAAATTTAGAAAGGGAAATGGATAGGTTAAAGTTAGATATAATGGGAATTAGTGAAGTTCGGTGGCAGGAGGAACAAGACTTCTGGTCAAGTGAATACATTAATAATGAATAGGAAAGTAGGAATGCGGGTAAGCTACTACAAACAGCATAGTGAACGCATTATTGTGGCCAAGATAGATACGAAGCCCACACCTACCACAGTAGTACAAGTTTATATACCAACTAACTCCACAGATGACGAAGATATTTATGAAATGTATGATGAGATAAAAGAAATTATTCAGATAGTGAAGGGAGCTGAAAATTAAATAGTCATGGGTGACTGAAATTCGATAGTAGGAAAAGGGAGAGAAGGAAACGTTGTAGGTGAATATGGACTGGGGGGAAGAAATGAACGAGGAAGCCGCCTGGTAGAATTTTGCACAGAGCATAACTTAATCATAGGTAACACTAGGTTCAATAGTCATGAAAGAAGGTTGTATACATGGAAGAACCCTGGAGATACTAGAAGATATGAGATAGTTTATGTAATGGTAAGACAGAGATTTAGGAACCAGGTTTTAAATTGTAAGATATTTCCAGGGGTGGATGTGGTCTCTGACCACAGTCTATTGGTTATGAACTGTAGATTAAAACTGAAGAAACTGCAAAAAGGTGGGAAGTTGAGGAGATGGGACCTGGATAAACGGAAAGAACCAGAGGTTGTAAAGAGCTTCAGGGAGAGCATTAAAAAACGATTGACAAGAATTGGGGAAAGAAATACAGTAGAAGAAGAATGGGTAGCTTTGAGAGACGAAATAGTGAAGGTAGCAGAGGATAAAGTAGGTAAAAAGACGAGGGCTCTTAGAAATCCTTGGGTAACAGATGAGATATTGAATTTAATTGATGAAAGTAGAAAACATAAAAATGCAGTATATGAAGAAGGCAAAAAGGAATACAAACGTCTAAAAAATGAGATCGACAGGAAGTGCAAAATGGCTAAGCAGGGATAGCTAGAGGACAAATGTAAGGATGTAGAAGTACATATCACTAGGGGTGAGATAGATACTGCCTTCAGGAAAATTAAAGAGACCTTTGGAGAAAAGTGCTCCACTGGTATGAGTATCAAGAGCTCAGATGGAAACCCAGTTCTAAGCGAAGAAGGGAAGGCAGAAAGGTGGAAGGAGTATATATATGGTCTATACAAGGGCGAAGTTCTTGAGGACAATATTATAGAAACGGAAGAGAATGTAGATGAAGATGAAATAGGAAATATGATACTGCGTGAAGAGTTTGACAGAGCACTGAAAGAACTAAGTCGAAACAAGGCCCCGGGAGTAGACAACATTCCATTAGAACTACTGAGAGCCGTGGGAGAGCCAGGCGTAAAAAAACTCTACCATCTAGTGAGCAAGATGTATGAGACAGACTAAATACCCTCAGACCTCGAGAAGAATATAATAATTCCAATCCCAAAGAAAGCAGGTATTGACAGATGTGAAAATTACCGAACAATCAGTTTAATAAGACATGGCTGCAAAATACTAACACGAATTCTTTACAGACGAATGGAAAAACTTGTAGAAGCCGACGTTGGGGAAGATCAGTTTGGATTCCGTAGAAATGTTGGAACACGTGAGGCAATAATGACCCTACGACTTATCTTAGGAAATAGATTAAGGAATGGCAAACCTACGTTTTTAGCATTTGTAGACTTCGAGAAAGCTTTTGACAATGTTGACTGGAATACTCTCTTCCAAAATCTGAAGGTGGCAGGAGTAAAATACAGTGAGCGAAAGGCTGTTTACAATTTGTACAGACTCCAGATGGCAGTTATAAGAGGCGTGGGGCATGAAAGGGAAGCAGTGGTTGGGAAGGGAGTGCGACAGGGTTGTAGCCTATCCCCGATGTTATTCAATCTGTATATTGAGCAAGCAGTAAAGGAAACAAAACAAAAACTCGGAGCTGGAATTAAAATTCATGGAGAAGAAATAAAAACTTTGAGGTTCGCCGATGACATTGTAAATCTGTCAGAGACATCAAAGGACCTGGAAGAGCAGTTGAACAGAATGGACCGTGTCTTGAAAGGAGGATATAAGATGAACATCAACTAAAGTAAAACGAGAATATTGGAATGTAGTCGAATTAAATCGGGTGATGCGGCGAGAATTAGATTAGGAAATGAGACGCTTAAAGTAGTAAATGAGTTTTGGTATTTGGAGAGCAAAATAAATGATGATGGTCGAAGTAGAGGGGATATAAAATGTAGACTGGCAATGGCAAGGAAAGCGTTTCTGAAGAAGAGAAATTTGTTAACATCGAGTATAGATTTAAGTTGAAACGTCCCCTTTTGAACAATTATATACAGGACTGTGCTTAAACTGACGCACAATATTTTTAGCGCAACGCAATCTGACTTTCAATAATCTCTACAAGAGAATGGCCCTGACTAACATTAACCTGTACTTTTCACAAATCACTTACCTCACAAAAATCTTGGTTACTCCCACTACTGCAATACAGCTAGCGCCACTACTGCCAGCTAAATAAAAGATTCAAACTATGGAAGGCACTAACTACTGAGAGGGATAGTTAGCAAATGAAAGATATTAATAGAGAACAAACAATGTATTTACCTTGATATCATCATATATATATATATATATATATATATATATATATATATATAGCAGTTCAAGACAAATTTCAAAACTCCGCCATCTCTCTCCCCACATCCACCACTGCTGGCGGCTCACCTCCAACTGCCCAACGCTTCGCGCTGTTCCCAGCCAGCTGCCTAGCACTACAATGGCGAGTATTACAACAATGCAAAGCAGCCACAGACTGCACACAGCACAGCCAGTGATTTTCATACAGAGGTGGCGTTACCAAAAAAACCTAAACAGCCTACTTACATAGCCCCCATGCACCCCACAAAAAAATTTTACAAATTGGTTTGGGCAGTGGCCAATACAGATTTGAAAAAATTTTTCATAATTACAATAACAAAGAAATCAAATGCACACACTTATTGATACAATGTTGGTCAAAAGCTAAAATTTTCTCACTGTCCATAAAGATAGTCCTAATCGTTCATCACAGTAAAATATCAGTGTTTTTCTCAAAGTCTGAGCAGTAAAAGAAAATGCACACGGAAGTAGTGGATTTCCATGCAGTCTTGAAGAAGTAGTGTTGTCCTTCCAACGGAAAGACAGTGCTGACTCTTGACATGCTGACAGGTAATGGGCCACAACAGAGCAAACCCACAGCGGAGTCAATCGAAGTTTTGAAGAATATCGTTTGGTAGGTCATCACAGAGCAGACCCACTGCAGTCCTGGTAGAGATTACGGTATTGGTGGGCCACCAGAGGTGCAGACCCACTGCAGTCCTTGTAGAAATAATGGTACTGATGGACCATCAAAGATGTAGACCCACTGTAGTCCTTGTAGAAATAATGGTATTGGTGGGTCATCAAAGATGCAGACCCACTGTAGTCCTTGTAGAGATGGCCAGCAGCCATCTGTTGTGACTATGCAGGTGCACAATCACCATTGAAGAGTCTTGCAGATAATATAGCAAGTCCATAACCACCACTTGTGCACTCACAAAATTTTTGGAATTGTCCTTAGAACCAGCAATGCTGTTATCCAGTCCCTTGCTGAATTATTAACACACGTGCAAACACTATCAGTCCCTACTTCTCACATATTGTCCATATACTATGATCAACAGAAACGTGTGCAGTGAAATGATACTTAATTTGAAGAACTGGTGTCAATTACAATATTATAACATGAGAATACAATTACAAAGGCACAAAATACATTATTAAAGAACATAACAATACAGATAACATTTGTAGTACAGGTTTTACAACAGAACAGAAATAAACATATACATCAATGTTACAGGAATTATGACATAAGTAAATACATAAAATATCAGAATAACTTTTGGAACATCAACTTCTCACATAAGCAATAAAACAAAACAGAATAAATAATGTCTAAGCATCTTTACAAGGTAAATAACATATTATCAGAAAAAATTCTACAACTCTCATCAGATAAACACATAAAGACAGGAAGAAAACAAATGTACAAGAGTACACAAACACATAGCGGAATAACAGAAAGGGAAAGGACAGGGTTTGTTTTACTGCAGTATCTTGCGAACAAAACTTTTTTTTGTTCTTGGAGATCTCCCTTCGTTCATCATTATTCCCAAAAAGTCCTATCTATACCTCCTTTCTGTATTCTAACCATATTTCTTTCAAAATAATTACGGATCATTGTACAATACTCATTTTGGCCCAAAACGTTTTCATATACCTTCAATGCATTTCTTTCCATTCATCACAACTAGTTTCTTATATAGTCTACCCCCTCTTAAGCTAACTTAAATCTACTGAGCTCAGATGCTAAACTAAGGGACGAGGCAATGCAGCAGCACATAAAACAATTAACGCAAACAGCAATGACAAAAAAGTGCAGATTTACAAAGGAAGCAGCATTTTAGAAATTAGCGAAGCAATTGCAATATTACGACTAATATAAGGAAATGTGCAGCAAACAAGAAAAATAAATCTGGCTTAGCAGAGTAACACAAATTAAAATTCAGTAGCACCATGCCTGGCAAACAGAATAACTTATACCTAAACATGACAAAGTTCAAGCAGAAAAAGTATTACACTAAAAATGGCCATGTCTAATACCTATGTCACATCTTAACACTAGAGTGATGCATCACGAGAACTTACACTAGCAGATAAGTTACCAAATCGTAAAGAAATTATTTATGCAATTCCTGTGAAGGGAAATGTCTATTTATGTGCCCTCGTTTTCTTGGAAGTAGATCATAAATTTCTTATTGACTCGATCTGTAGGCATAAAATAACTATATTAGTACATATATTAAATTTTATTTTAACCAATGCTGCAGTGCAGCTAGAAACTAGATATTAAACAAAATGAGTAAATATGTACAAAGGAAGGCATGAAACATCATTCATTAGCCATAGGGCATTTCATAAGGTAGTACAGAAAATCTCTCAACTCTCGTAGAAAGACGCTTGTCATAATCAGGTGTGCAGATGTAAAAATGTTTCCAAGTTATTATTAGCGTGTTGTATTTACGATGCTTTCTACAAAGGAATGTCAATAGCGAGGATAATGGCCTCCCATTTTTTTTTCTACCACCTAATGGCTTTTTCTCAAGGCGGCTGGCACACCTGGCCGCTCACAACTAATTACGTCACGGTCACTTACCTTTCATACCGAAATATTGACGACAGCAGTTTTCGCTACAGTGACAGTCTCATATAAAAAAAATCACAGGTTGAGAATTTGGTTACAAATGTGTAGAAACAATATCTTATGAATATAACAGTGTCCAAAAAATTTTCGCCGGCATTGTGATACATTCACGCATTTACACACATTTCCTACCTCTTAAAGTACGATTGTTGGTTTCCAACATCCTTTTTTACAAGTCAGAGTCCGTAATTCATTACTCCTTACCTTATTACACATATAGAAATTCCTCGACGCTTCTTCAATATTTCCTGATAATAAATACGTAGCATAATCAAATAACTCATATAGCATCAGCTTACTGATCATAAACATACCGCAACAGCATAATACACGTAGTCATCGTAATAATAACATCATAACACCTCAGTCAATTCTCAAAATCGTCGTAGCTTCCTCCAATAATTTCAAAACCTAAAAAAATTATCTGCTCATGTCAGTAGTGTCATTTACCTCAAACATACTTTAAAAATCATGCTCCCTTACCAAATACGTCATTCGAAGCTCTCATAGTATCACAATGGTTCCAGAAAAATATGAGCATTTCACAAAGTACAGACAAAATACAATTTCGTAAGTGTGAAGTTATCCAACGGTATAATTACGTAAACATCTGTCACTGAGGTAGTAAAAAAATGTTTGTTTCTTTGTTAAATAATCAGATAGCTGTGTAATTTGTGTGTTAGAGAAATATGGTACCGATGTGTAAAGTTGTATAAGCAAATACCATATTAGCTAGGGCCCTTGTGCTCGCCAAACACATGGTACACAAAGTAGGCGTGTACCCCCCTGAGGATTAATGTAATTATACCCTCAGGAGTTACAGATTACAGCAATGGAATGAAATGTATCACGGAAAACTTTCTTTGTAATTCAAAAATCTTGAAAAATAAATGGTTTAAGTACAAAATTGATCACTCAAATGCGTGTCCTGTAGCGCTAAATGTGCGTCTTGCTGTAAGATAATTCTGTGGAAGTGTCGTAGTTATCGTCCTCCGAAAGCTAAGTTCTGCAGAAGTCAATGTACTTACCTCATGATACACAAAAGTGAAATGCTTTGCGTATAGATATCGTAGTTATTACGCTTATTGTTGTGATGAAGAAAATACTGTACAGTAACGTATTGTTCTGCCACGAAAAAGGCTGTCTCATTGTTGCTATACCATAAAAGTTACTACTAAAACATGTTTTACTTTCCAGAAGAATTCAGAAAAACTGTGCAGATATAAAACAGATACACCGCAAAAGCAACAAGGTAAATTGTGTCACACATTAGTAGCGTCGTGATATAGTCGTGTAGCTGTCAAATAAACTAACCACTGTGTCACCTGGTATCTCTCAGAAAGCACCTTGAATCCATAATGTATTTGCAAGTAAACCAAAATGTTGCCTTAAAATCTCATTAGCAGTACTGGTAAATGTTCTAAGTATGTGAGCCTTATAGTCGTTACGTAAACGTGCAACTAACAAGCAAGAATGTACACACACAATAACACTGTGTCGTCTGTTCACTATAACAATGCATTCGTAATTTCTGTTTAAATAAGTTCTCTTGGTTCTTGACTGGATATTTAACTTCAAACATTGTTGCATGTTAACAGTTTGTAAGTCTGACAAAGCATACTAGAAATGTGAAGTGAAAAGTTTTATGGCAAAGACAAAGTTAAAAAGCAGATTATCTTTCAATAAACGGTTTTACATGTGAAATGTGGTGTAAACCTTTACTCTTCAAAGTACTCAGAGTTTCAGCTTGAACGCAATTATCATGCAGTATACGTCGGTAAAGAATACTGGAATTTTTTCTCAAGGGTAGCGTCTATGTTATTTTTCTCTGAGCCAGCCGGCGCACGCCGCTGCCTGCGGTGCGAGTCATTGTCTGCTTCTTTGTTGGCGCGCGTCGTTATTGGGATTTGGAGACCTAACTTCTACAAATTCACGTTGTCGAAAGTACCCTGCTCTGTTTGAATCCCGCCAGTTCTGATGAAATTCAGGTCTGTCGTTATGATTATCTCGTCTGTCGTCATGTCGGTAGATTTCATAATTTCTTTCTTGTCGGTCATGTGGTGGAGAAATTCTTCCTGAATCGTAACTGCGCGCTGAACTGTTGCGTCTGAAGTTATTCTGTCTCCCTTGATAATAATTATTTTGGTTCCCATACTGTCTGTTTCTATGGTTGTCTCTGTCACATTCATTACTATGGAAGTGCGATCTTTCTCTGTACCTATTATTCTACCAACGGTTGTCATAAGGGTGGTGTCTGTTTTGGTCACGATTTGTGTTATGAGAATAGCCTTGTCGTGTCCAGTTATTATTTCTTTCATCGCGGAATTGCGACGGATGTGACCTGTAATTGTTGTGTTCCTGTTTTCGTGTTCCGCGATTGGCAGTGTCAATTTCCAGTTCTTGTAAGAGTCCCTGAAAAGCTTCAATGTCGTCTTTGCAACGTCCTGCCAAAATAATATTTCTTAAATGTTCAGGCAATTTCAGTAAGCAAATTCGGATGAGTTCTGAAGGGCTGTATGGGTTTGAAAGATACTGATTCTTACGCAACATGTCTTCAAAATATTTGACAAGACTGGAAAATTCAGATTGTTCAAAGTGTTTCATCATCATGATGCTATGTTTTACTCGGTCTTGTGTAGCTTGAGACCAATATGCTGAGAGGAAGGCATGATAAAATTCTCCTTCACTGTGACAATCGTGAATGACCGATCGCATTCTTACAGCTGGTTCATTCTCCAAGTAGCCACACATAAATTCTAACCTGTGCTCTAATGACCAGTTGGGAGGAAAACAATGAGAGAATTGATGGAGCCACGCTTGTGGATGAATGTCATTGGCAGAATTCTTAAATGTTTTGAATTTACGTGTAGTAATAAACAGCTTATAGTCAAAATCATCATGTCGGCGAGTAGCATATCGGTCATTGTTACGTCGTGTCGGCGGTTCCATCTCAAAATTCGGTGTACCTTGCCAATTTCTTTCATAATTTCCGAAGTGCCCTGTGTTGTTATTTTGTGGCTGTTCCGTATTTCTATGTCCCTCTTCCCGTACTGGAGCGCGAGTGTCCTCTGAAATACGTAATTCTTGTACTACTTGTGCCAACTGATCTTGTACTTCCCGGATTTCTCTTTTGTAATGTGTATTGATTTGATTTTGATTTTGTTTGAATTTTCTAATTTGTTCATACTCTTCTGTGTCAGTGAAGGCTACAGGTCTTGTGTCATTCAGATCACCACCTACCTTTGTAGATAAGTTAGTGACCTGATCCGAAAGTTCGGCTACTTTCTCCGATAGTGAACACATTTCCTCAGTGTGTGTTTCTGAACCAAGTTTCAGAGTATCTACTGTGTCCTTTAAGTTTTCCTGAGTTTTTGCAAGTTGCTTAACCGAATCGGTAGATGCAACTGAGTCAAATTTAGCTTGCAAGGTCTCATGATTTTCATGAACAATAGTTTGCAGTTCTTTTATGGCTGCTTCGTGATTCTGTAGTGCATTTTCATGCCGCGCAAAAATAGGTTGAAAATGCTCACAAATTTGTGTTTTTACGTCATCACATACTTTTTGACATTTCGATTCAATGTTATGCAACTCAGTAGTTAAATCTTCACGTGTTTGTTCAAGAGTTTGTTCCAATGAGTCTAACTTTTGAAGCTGTTGCTGTGTTTGTCCCATTTGTTGTATTAATTGTAATAACAATGCACTGGTGTCTGGAACATGTTCCTCAGTGCTTTTCGGCAGTGAATTTGCACCGGAAACATTCACATTTTGACAAGCAGAAAACGTGTCTTGACTTATTTGAGAAAACGGTGAGGATCCAAAACCTGAATCTACAGTATTTGCGAGATCGTCTCGTGTCATTTCGGATTCCTGAGCCGAGCTATTGCCGACCGATCGATCGATAATACTTCCCTGCTCACTAATTGTTTCACTGCCTACGCCATTGTTTGCCGCCCGCTCCATTTCCCTATGCACAATTACCAAATTACTACTTTGAACATCAGTTAATTCATTACTCGGTGGCGCTAACACACTGCTTTCCTTTTCACTGTCATTTCTCAGTTTACTTTGGAGCCTAGTATTACGTTTTTCACACGCCATTATTGTCACAGTATTTCACACGACAACACAGTAAAACACAATTTGAAGAGCAAAAATAAGAGAACACATTAACATAACACTGAAAATAATATCTAGTTAATTGCAGCTGCGAAATACTTGGTGCAAATCTACATGCATGCCACACCTGTTTTACTGTACAACAATGAAAGACTGCAACTACAAAGGAGATTCTCTCTACAATTACGCGCTAGCAATAAACAAAATCTACACTAATTATACAAACTACAAGAAAAAATCAGAAGATTCCAATGAGGTATCCTAGGCTAAGGGTCGACATATGAAACGTCCCCTTATGAACAATTTATACAGGACTGTGCTTAAACTGACGCACAATATTTTTAGCGCAACGCAATCTGACTTTCAATAATCTTTACAAGAGAATGGCCCTGACTAACATTAACCTGTACTTTTCACAAATCACTTACCTCACAAAAATCTTGGTTACTCCCACTACTGCAATACAGCTAGCGCCACTACTGCCAGCTAAATAAAAGATTCAAACTATGGAAGGCACTAACTACTGATAGGGATAGTTAGCAAATGAAAGATATTAATAGAGAACAAACAATGTATTTACCTTGATATCATATATATATATATATATATATATATATATATATATATATATATATATATATATATATATATATATATATATAGCAGTTCAAGACAAATTTCAAAACTCCGCCATCTCTCTCCCCACATCCACCACTGCTGGCGGCTCACCTCCAACTGCCCAACGCTTCGCGCTGTTCCCAGCCAGCTGCCTAACACTACAATGGCGAGTATTACAACAATGCAAAGCAGCCACAGACTGCACACAGCACAGCCAGTGATTTTCATACAGAGGTGGCGTTACCAAAAAAACCTAAACAGCCTACTTACAAAGTGTCAGGAAGTCGTTTCTGAAAGTATTTGTATGGATTGTAGCCATGTATGGATGTGAAACATGGACGATAAATAGTTTGGACAAGAGGAGAATAGAAGCTTTCGAAATGTGGTGCTACAGAAGAATGCTGAAGATTAGATGGGTAGATCACATAACTAATGAGGAGGTACTGAATAGGATTGGGGAGGAGTTTGTGGCACAACTCGACTAGAAGAAGGGATCTGTTGGCAGGGCATATTCTGAGGCATGAATTTAGTATTGGAGGGCAGCGTGGAGGGAGACCAAGAGATGAATACACTAAACAGATTCAGAAGGATGTAGGTTGCAGTAGGTACTGGGAGATGAAGAGCCTTGCACAGGATGGAGTAGCATGGCGAGCTGTATCAAACCAGTCTCTAGACTGAAGACCACAACAACAACAATTACGAAAGCTCAACGATGGGATGTTGAACAAAACAGAAAGCAGAATAAATCGGCAGAGTATTAGAGCTATGGTGTTACATGCTGTTCATCGGCGAGGCAGGCTGGAATTTGCACGCCAGTACTTCAACTAGACGCCCTCTGAGTGGCGACCGGTGGCCTTTTCAGATGAATCACGTACTGTCATCCATTGCACAGACGGCCGTTGGCGTCTGAAAGCAAGCGCCCTGCAATAATCATAGGAAGGGACCACGCCGGAGAAGGCAGCGTTGTGGTCTGGAGAATGTTTTCGTAGTATTCCCTGGGTGATGTCGTCATTCTCGAAGGCACACTGGATCAACGCAAGTATGCATAGTTTGTAGAGCATGAGGGTGAGTTTACCGTACCCCCCTGGTCACCATACTCCTCGGATTTAAACCCAATCAAGAATCTGCTCATAGTGACAAGGATCCTAAACAGAGAAACCTAGTGCAACGGGCCATTGCACTGGAGTCGGCGTGACTCCATATCCTTGTCGGTATCCTGGAAGTTAACGACCTCAGAGCTGCACGCCTGCCTCGGTCTGCGCTGCAAAAGCAGGTTATTCGGCCTTTCGATAGGCGGTCACATAAATGTGACTGGACTGTCTAGATATCTTAACGAAATGATACGTTTTTAATAATTACTTTGTTTGCGAAATATGATGTGGCTCTATCATCTGTCATAAATTCGTGAGTGCTGTATCCGGCGACGCACATCACTACGTCAACATCGGGCTGGAGACACGCTGAACGCTGCAGTGGATCGTTACCTGACGTAATCTGGATCGAAATAAATCTGCTCATTCAGCGAACAGAGGCAAGTGTCGCACCAAATTCTTCTAGTGGTTGAAGGGATCACGACCGCCTTCAGCTATAGAGAACACTGTGCTGTCCTCTTTTTGGATGTGAAGCGAGCATTTGACGGCGTTTGGCACTGTGGCCTACGGTACAAACTTTTCGCCTTTGGATTTAGTGGCCACTACTTGCAGCTGATGGAAAGTTATCTCCAGGTGAGGACGTTTGTAGTCCAAGCACACGAGGCAGGTGTCCCACAAGGATCCGTCCTTGAGTGGGTCCTCATTCTACACCTCGGACCTACCCAGAATGCTTCAAGTTACTCGAGCAGTTTATGCGGACGACACCATTCTACTTACGATATATCTATGGCCACTGGTTGTACACCGACGCTTGCATAGTGTTCAGACCTAGAGGATTGGTCTGCCAAGTGGAGGATAGGTTTCAGTGTTTCTTTACTCTTTGCCAGTAATACGGCAACTGTAGCTCTCTGGCGAGCCTATACAATGGACCGATGACACAAAGTATCTTGGAGTCACCCTTGACCCTACGCTCACTTGGCAAAAGCACTTGCGCGATGTTAAACGGAAGATGCAGCAACGATTTGGCGCACTACCCATTCCGGTCTCTGAGAGTGGACTGCCAAGGAGTTAGTAACTGAGTAAAGAGCTGAATAACCAACAAAAAGATAACGTTCTACGAGTTGCGGCGTCAATGGTTCAAATGGCTCCAAGCACTATGGGACTTAACCTCTGAGGTCATCAGTCCCCTAGAAATTAGAAGTACTTAAACCTAACTAACCTAAGGACATCACACACATCCATGTCCGAGGCAGGATTCGTAACTGCGACTGGAGCAGCAGCGTGGTACCAGACTGAAGCGGCTAGAATCGCTCGGCCACGGCGGCCACACGCGCCATTCGAGAATGGAACGGCAAAATGGAGTATCAGAGAGTGGTACGAGAAGTGCAATCCGCCTCCGAGGTGGGTTGCAGATTGCGTATATACACTCCTGGAAATGGAAAAAAGAACACATTGACACCGGTGTGTCAGACCCACCATACTTGCTCCGGACACTGCGAGAGGGCTGTACAAGCAATGATCACACGCACGGCACAGCGGACACACCAGGACCCGCGGTGTTGGCCGTCGAATGGCGCTAGCTGCGCAGCATTTGTGCACCGCCGCCGTCAGTGTCAGCCAGTTTGCCGTGGCATACGGAGCTCCATCGCAGTCTTTAACACTGGTAGCATGCCGCGACAGCGTGGACGTGAACCGTATGTGCAGTTGACGGACTTTGAGCGAGGGCGTATAGTGGGCATGCGGGAGGCCGGGTGGACGTACCGCCGAATTGCTCAACACGTGGGGCGTGAGGTCTCCACAGTACATCGATGTTGTCGCCAGTGGTCGGCGGAAGGTGCACGTGCCCGTCGACCTGGGACCGGACCGCAGCGACGCACGGATGCACGCCAAGACCGTAGGATCCTACGCAGTGCCGTAGGGGACCGCACCGCCACTTCCCAGCAAATTAGGGACACTGTTGCTCCTGGGGTATCGGCGAGGACCATTCGCAACCGTCTCCATGAAGCTGGGCTACGGTCCCGCACACCGTTAGGCCGTCTTCCGCTCACGCCCCAACATCGTGCAGCCCGCCTCCAGTGGTGTCGCGACAGGCGTGAATGGAGGGACGATTGGAGACGTGTCGTCTTCAGCGATGAGAGTCGCTGCCTTGGTGCCAATGATGGTCGTATGCGTGTTTGGCGCCGTGCAGGTGAGCGCCACAATCAGGACTGCATACGACCGAGGCACACAGGGCCAACACCCGGCATCATGGTGTGGGGAGCGATCTCCTACACTGGCCGTACACCACTGGTGATCGTCGAGGGGACACTGAATAGTGCACGGTACATCCAAACCGTCATCGAACCCATCGTTCTACCATTCCTAGACCGGCAAGGGAACTTGCTGTTCCAACAGGACAATGCACGTCCGCATGTATCCCGTGCCACCCAACGTGCTCTAGAAGGTGTAAGTCAACTACCCTGGCCAGCAAGATCTCCGGATCTGTCCCCCATTGAGCATGTTTGGGACTGGATGAAGCGTCGTCTCACGCGGTCTGCACGTCCAGCACGAACGCTGGTCCAACTGAGGCGCCAGGTGGAAATGGCATGGAAAGCCGTTCCACAGGACTACATCCAGCATCTCTACGATCGTCTCCATGGGAGAATAGCAGCCTGCATTGCTGCGAAAGGTGGATATACACTGTACTAGTGCCGACATTGTGCATGCTCTGTTGCCTGTGTCTATGTGCCTGTGGTTCTGTCAGTGTGATCATGTGATGTATCTGACCCCAGGAATGTGTCAATAAAGTTTCCCTTTCCTGGGACAATGAATTCACGGTGTTCTTATTTCAATTTCCAGGAGTGTAGATGTAGATGTATGTTTATTTTCAGATTGAAAATAAAATTTCTGTTTTGTATAGTTACTGAATGCCGGAGATATGACAGTGTGCTATGGAAATTTGAAAACCGGCCGGCCAGGGTGATCGAGCGGTTCTAGGCGCTACAGTCTGGAACCGCGCGACGCTACGGTCGCAGGTTCGAATCCTACCTCGGGCATGGATGTGTGTGATGATCTTAGTTAGGTTTAAGTAGTTCTAAGTTCTAGGGGACTGATGACCTCAGAAGTTAAGTCCCATAGTGCTCAGAGCCATTTTTATTTAGAAAACCGAAGTACCACACGGTATCTCACTGTCGTTCCGTCTCTTGATTAAATTTCCTTAGAAATAGTTAAACTCTTACAATGTTACTCTAAATACGAGACCTTAAGAAAACTATTAATGTCGTTTTGCGCACTGTAGTTTGCAACATTTAGCGGGATCAGTGAAACTGCCTCGCCGGCCTCCCTCTTAAATCCTCAGCACCAGCGTATTCCAATCCGAGTGCGTTGTTCGTCCATTTTTACCCTTCCTTTGCTTCTAACAGGATCCGGACGACACCCGGATGCTACGAAGCATTGTCAGATTTCTTCTACGACCAGACTACACACGCTCCTTGCGCTCAAAATAATTATGTTTCATTCGCTCTCTAGTTTCGCATCATTAACACTGTCGGAGTAGGATGATCTATTTCTCCTCCAGAAAACTGATTGAACTACGGTTGTCTGTGACCTAGTTCCCACACAATATGCTGGACACGTAACTGAGTACATTCAACAGACCGTACCAGAAAGAAAACTCGGTCGGAATTAGGTAAAAAAAAGAAGTAATCGCACGACAAAGTAAAAACTTCCAGAAAAATCTTTTCTATCACTCGTCTATCTGCAAAACTATGTAGGCTTCATGTGATTACGTAGGCTTTCCCGGCGGGATAAGTCTTGAAAGTCTCTTCGGGTTTGCTGCCGGATCCTAAAATCAACTTGATATTTCGGCGATCCAACTGGTCGCCACCCGGAGGTGTACGAAGAGGAACGTAGATCTGTGGCCTTTCTTCCTTATGTTGGAGGCTTATCGTTTAAGATTGGACGAACTTAAAGGAATTTTAAGATTAAGAGTGTGTTCCGTCCACCTTCTAAGATTAGGGCTCTGCTCAGCTCTGTGAAGGATGATTTGGGGCTTAGGAAACCCGGGGTGTACAAAATTCCGTGTCGATGTGGGAAAGCTTACGTTGGCCGTTCTATTCGCACAGTGCATGACAGGTGTGTGGAACATCGCCGTCATACGAGGCTACAACAGCTGGAAAAATCGGCGGTAGCAGAACACTGCCTAAATGAGGGACATAAAATGAAATTTGAGGAAACTGTTGAGGTTGCCAACATTTCCGGCTTTTGGAACAGTGTCTATAAAGAGGCGATTGAAATTAGGTTGGCTGATAATTTAATCAACAAAGACAATGGGTTTCCTCTTAGCAAAACGTGGAATCATGTATTATCTCGCATCAAAACTGAACGTTCTTCGGTGCGGCCTTGATTGCGATATATCGTTGCCAACAGTGTTTCACTAAGGGCGGCGCCACCTCCCTTTCTTGGAAGGCAGAAACCGTGATGGGCGGCGCATGCGCCGTGTACTGAACGGTGGCCTATATAAGACGTCTATCTGCAACCTGGCGTCAGTTCTCAGCGGGACTCATGAGCAGAAGCAGCATTTTCCTGAAGATGGCGACCAGTTGGACCGCCGAAATATCGAGTCAAGTTGATTTTAGGATCCGGCAGCAAACCTGAAGAGACTTTCAATATGTAGGCTTCGCTTCAAGGGGGTGGGGGGCAGGAGACAAAGTCTTCAACAGTTATTATAGCTTGAAGTCCCACTCCTCTTATCTCAGTCTGTGTATTATGGCTAATTTCAGGAACTAGTCTAAGGATTTTGACACGGTTTTCACGAATAGATCGAATAATTCACTGATAAAGGTTTGTGCACACTGATGAGCAACTGCTTAATATCTCATTTGTCCGTCTTTGGAACAAAATACACCACTGATTCTGCTTATCAGGAATCCGACAGATTGATGGTAGGTTTGTGGAGGTCATATGGCATTACGTATCTACGCAGAGGTCATGTAATTCGCGTAAATAAGGGGCCGCTGATTTGCGTAAGCGGTGATAACGCTCGATGGCGACTCAGACGGATTCCACAGGACTTACATTAGGCGAATTTCGCCGCCGAGGCGTCAACGTGAGCTCAGTATCATGCTCCTCAAACCACTGGGGAACGGTTCTGGCTTCATGGCACGAGCAATTATGCCGCTGAAAGATGAGTGCCGTCGGGGAAGACATCAGGCATGAAGGAGGGTAGGTGGTTAGCAACTGTGGGTGGTGGTGAGTGGGTGGTTTTGGGGGAGGAGACCAGACAGCGAGGTCATCGACCTCACCGGATCAGGGAAGGAAGGCAGCCGTGCCCTTTGAAAGGAACCATCCTGGAATTTGCCTGGAGCGATTTAGGGAAATCAGGGAAAACTTAAATCAGGATGGCCGGAAGCGGGATTGAACCGTCGTCCTCCAGAATGCGAGTGCAGTGTGCTAACCACTCGCTCGGTGGTTAGCATTTGTCTGCATGTCTTCGACTACTACCACAAGTCCGATGGAAGTGCAGGAGAATTTCACCCATATCACACTACTGTTCCCAACAGCCTGCGTTCTTGGGGCGCTACAAGTTTCGAGCCACTGTTCGCCACGAAGACGGCGTCTGTGTGTAGCAAAACGATCATTCATCCGAAGAGCCAACGCGTTTCCATTGATCGACAGTCGAATCACGATGGTCCCGTGTCCACTGTAATCGTAACTGACGATGCCGTTGGATCAACATGCGAACACTTAGGGGTGGTCTGCTGCGGAGCGCCAAGTTGAACAATGTAAAATGAACGGTGTGCTCAGAAACACTTAAGCGTGCTTCAGCACTGTGCTCATTCGGCGGATCACCATCTATCCTACTTTACGGAGTAGACAAGCCTCCGAACCCCACTTTCTGTGAAGAGTCGTGGACGTCCAACCATCTAGCGCCTAGTGGTAGTTTCACTGTCCTATCTCTTCCAGTAGATGCTGACGTCAGTAGCACGTGAACATTCGACCGGATTCGTCGTTTTCAAAACTCGTTCACCTTTGCATAATAATAATCTGCCGTTTGTCAAAGTCGCTTACGTAAATGGTTTTCCCCATGTAGCCCATATCTTCACTAGGGTGATCCCCCATCCGTATCTGCTCCGCTTACATACTTCTGTTACCGCGTCACGTGCTTACGTCACCAGGCGGCATTCAACATCGCAATGGCCAGTGGTCAAAGTGTTTTGGCTGAGCAGTGTATGTAATTTGCAGTTCGACCGGCTGTAGCCAGGCAGGTTGCTTGTATGTAGGAAAAAAACTTTATTGTGAAATAACAAGCAAAATAAAGGGACGCAGTCGTGTGATCCGGCGTAATCAGCGACTGAGAGAGTTTGAAATGGGGCTCCGTTGTGTATCTCTACATGGCTCGGCGGCTGCATAGTGCAATATCGAGATCTGTGGGGCCTGCGGATGTGACAATGGCCCGGTGGGGTTCGGTTGTTTGGGGGCAGAGCCCAAGCTGCGAGGTCATCGGTCTCATCGGATTAGGGAAGGACGGAGAAGGAAGTCGGCCGTGCCCTTTCAAAGGAACCATCCTAGCAATCGCGTGGAGCGATTTAGGGAAATCACGGAAAAACTAATTCAGGATGGCCGGACGCGGGATTGAACCGTCGTCCTCCCGAGTGCGAGTCCAGTGTGCTAACCACTGCGCCACCTCGCTCGGTAATGGTCCGGTGTTGGAATGCATTAGAACATGGGAGTCGAATCGGCTGACCGCGGCTGACCATGCGTGGAAGTTTCAAATAAGCGCACGATCCACTGCAGAGTGTAAAATCTTTCCTGAAAGTAAAGGTAATCTGGCAATTAAAAAACAGTCTTGATCACTAATTTGTTTAATCGGAGTAACCGGCTTCAATCTTTAAGGATCATCTTCAGACTCCAGAACGGCAAACGGCAGGTGGATTTCCATGAAGCAAGCTGCGCCGACCCATGATGCAGTTCAGTAAATAAATTAAATTTCTTTTACGCAATTGGTTACTGATTATTTCAGTACACATAACTAATGTGACAGTCGGTAAATAACGGCCAACGCGAAGTCTATTTCTCTCCCTCTCTCAGCCTCGTTGTAGTTACCTTAGCCTAGGCCATAGCATCATTACACATTATTTCCCCTGGCGACGGAGTACAGTTTGCTCTACAGCCAGTGTATACAACAAACAGGCGGAGTTGAATTACTGTTTACAAACCAACTGTGGGATGGCCCCCAGTGGTCTAGAGTGTTTGCTGTAAACACTGTCCCGCAATAAACAAACAAACACGAGTCTAATAGATTCTGAGAGCAAGTTACTGGAAACATGCCATTGCTTTGAAAATGTAGCTTAAAAGAGTAATCACGTTTTGTTCATCTTCGTCTGGTGCAAGTAAGAAGGTACTGAGCAAAACGCGTTCACAACTAATTTAAGAAAGCCGACTGCAAGCAGTCGTAATGGAACTACAAAGTTCCGTAGTTATTGCAGTGAGAACGTAAATATTGCCATTTTCATAGCAGGAGGAGTTAGAGTAATTAAGACTATTTGAACTCCATTTACTGGCAAGGCAGCTAATGAGACATGCAAAAACGTCATCAGATGATTCGCAGTGAGTGGACTGTCAGTGAATTTTGTCAAGATTCTGGACATGCAGTTCAGTATTACTCATAGATCTCGCCGACTTGCAAAAAATGGGTTTCTGAAACAGTGAAATTCAAGAAGTAATTATGAATTTTGACCGGAACTAATGAAGTGCGTTAGTACATATGTTATCGCTATAGGTGATTAAAAACGAATAGACTGTGTGTTTGGCATATTTTCATTCACTACTGAATTATAGACTCATTTGTTGGGAAAACTCCAAATATCAACGTTTTGAAAATACAGAAGCGTATTGTAAGAATTAGATTTAGTGTTATTTCTAGAACATCCTGCAAATGTATATTTCTTACAATACGCGTTTTCTTCATTTTTAGTCACCTACAGTAGTAATCGTACATATATATTCATAATATCTTTCGTCATTACCAGTATCTGGAAATGTAACTTTCTTGGCGAATTTCATTAATGAAATCTTCTCAGGGTTTCAGTAAAGTGGCAGAGACGTGTAGCAACGTTTGAACGAGACTGGAGTCTGGTACTCATCTTCATGAGAAGTATGAATTTCATTTGTGGGAAACACGTTGAAACATTGCTAAAAGACGACGCTGTAAATTGGCTGAAATCATAAGAATTTTTAATAAATTGCGAGTATTTATCTTTTCGCCAAGAGTTGCGAAAGCCATAAATATAAAACTAGGGAAAAAATAACCCATGAAAATACTTCATGTTGTTAACATTAGTACAGAAAAGAGTCAGCTACGTGGTTGCACATATTCAGCGAACTATATAAGAGGATTTTTTGTCTTTTTTGGTCATAAGTCGTCTGACCACAGTCGCCCTCTTGTACTAACTGTACGACGTTGACTTCATTACCAATACATGAACTGAGTATTTTAATGTCTTGAGATATTTCGTAGGTAATCAATGATTACGTTCGTAAATGATGACTAAATGCCCTGCTTCTGTCAGATCTATATTATTCCTAGCCAATACACGATTTAATTACGAATGTACATGCAATATTATGCAGTTTCGCATCTGGCTGAAGTATGCATAGTATAACATAAAGGTATCGCTGAAAGATTGCGCGTGCTTTTTTAATTTGTAAAATAAAGTCTTGAATTTCATTATATGCAAGCTCAGGTATTAAAAACCAATACATCTTTTTTTATACGTATGGTAACACCTATAACGTAATTAATAATTAATAATTAATAATGTGTTAATACTTAAATAAAACTGAGTAAAATCAGTATTCATACAAGACAATGCTGAGAAGTTAATATATCTTAATGTTTTTAAGGTAACCAAAGAAGAGAGAAATGAAAGTGAGGCAAAGAAAAACGTGGAGTGGTAATTGAAGTTCGGGGAGAGGAAACAAAACTTCGATGTTTGCCGATCACACTACAAGTCTGAGACAGCAAACGAATTGGAAGAGCGGCTGAACGGAATGGACAGCGTCTTGAATTGAAGATATAAAATGAAAGTCAACAAAAAATGGTTCAAATGGCTCTGAGCAGTATGGGACTTAACTTCTGAGGTCATCAGTCCCCTAGAACTTAGAACTACTTAAACCTAACTAACCTAAGGACGTCACACATATCCATGCCCCGAGGCAGGATTCGAACCTGCCACGGTAGCGGTCGCGCGGTTCCAGACTGTAACACCTAGAACCGCTCGGTCACACTAGCCGGATGAAAGTCAACAAAAGTAAAACAATGATAATGGAATGTTGTCGAATTAAATCAGGTGGTGCTATGGGAATTACATGAGGACAAGAGGCGCTAAAATTAGAAGATGAATTTTGCTACTTTGGCAGCAGAGTAACTGATGATGGCCGAAGTTGAGAGGATATAAAATCTACACTGGTACTGACGAGAAAAGCGTTTCTGAAGAAGAGACATTTATCATCGAATACAGACATATGTGTGAGGGAATCGTATCTAATGGTATTTGGCTGGAATGTACTCATGTATGGAAGTGAAACATGGCCGATAATCAGTTACAACAAAAAGAAGATCGAAACTTTTGAAATGTGCTGCTACAGAAGAATGCTGAAAGTTAGATGTGTCTGATGAGGAGGTAACGAAGAGAATTGAGTAGAAAAGAAGTTTCTGGCGTAAGTTGACTAAAAAAAGGAGACTGGTTGATGAGACAGATTCAGAGGCTTCAGGGAATCATCAGTTTAGTATTGGAGGGAAGTGCATATGTTTGTGTGTGTGTGTGTGTGTGTGTGTGTGTATGGTGAGAAGATACAGTAAGCAGATTCAGGAAGATGTAGGTTGCAATAGATACGCAGGGATGAAGAAGCCTGCACGGGACAGCTACAACGCTACAACAACGATAAATATCTATGACATGATTAGCTAGCAATATTATTGTTTATTAAATCATGATTCACGTCTACAGATGCTTATCTGTATTAAAATTTTGTCGAAGTGTCGAACCTTTCATGTATTCCTATTATAACATACGAAATGAAACATAATTGATGTATGGTTCCTTAAAGCGCAATTGAACGTCTGTCACCTCTGACATGTACGGATAACACAGTTAAGTTTCTTCACTACTCAGGAAAGATTCAATATCCAGCTTATTTATCATTACAATTCTAAACATTTGAGCAAATCTTGCTATAACGAATATTCCTTTATTTACAATTTTCATGACTGCTTTCTTTTGTTTTATAAATTTTGCTTACGCAAACCAAGATCAAACTAACAGCCAAGACGGAGATACCATATTAGCCTTTTCTTATTATTTTGCAGTTATATTTAATTCTTATTTTTCTTTAGTTACTTTTCTATTATGAAAAGTATTATTAAATATTTCTTTATATACCTCGCGTCAACTAATTATTAACTCTCGTTATTTTTTTACCTCAGATAATACACAAATGATCGTTGTCATCTAGATAGGCGTATAGCATGTGAACTGTATCTTTGGACTGTTACTCTATAATGCTGCTAACAGACAATTAGTAATATCTCTGTACTCTCTTTACGTCTCTTTTGAATTACTATTTCGTTTTTCTTTCTTTCTTTGGGGCTCAAGATTATTTAAGGTAAAATTGTATTTACTTCTAATGAGGAGTTGGGACATGAATTTTATTTTTTCGGTAATGAAATATTTATTTGGCCCTGTTTTTTCTTTACAGCAGTTTATCGTCGGCTGTGAAAGGCAAAGGCAAATCCTCAGATCAACAAGGACAGAAAATAATAAAAAGATCTACACAGTAAACCTGGGCGTGACCACCACTTTAGACCTTGAAGTTAAAAAATTCCAGTCAACATTATACTTCTTCGGGTACAGGGAAACGCATCCCACTAACGTTTTCTTAGTGGATGATCACTCACCACAATGTGTCTGCAAGTGTATGATAATTCTGTACAATTCCTTAACAGTTCGGGGAACGATCTTTGAGAACTTTAGGTCAACAAGCACGCAGTAAGACCAAACCGAAGTTCCGTTTTAAAATCTCTATCTCCAGTTAAACAAAATATCCTGTGATTGGGTCACTGTCAAATATACAAATAAGGAACTTGTCAGTTACCTTACAGAGTGCCAAAGAAACCTATCACCAACATAAATAAGGCAAATGTGAAATTCCTTTACAATTTCAGGGTGCCGAACAGGACCACTAGCCACAAGGTAAGGAAGAAGTTGGATCCGATCACAATAAATCTTCGTAAAAAACTACAAAAAATAATTGCTTGGCGAAGGTACAGCTCTATCAGCCCAGCGTTACAATAATCTAACAAACCATCTCTCAGTATTAGCAGCGCTATTGTCCATTTAAAACCAGTTCAGTCAAATGAGAATCGGAACCTGCTCTGCCGCGTTTTGTCGATAGACAACTCGAAAAACCGTGTCAAAATCCTTATAGTAGTTCCTGAAATTAGCCATAATACACAGACTGAGATAAGAGGAGTGGGACTTCAAGCTAAACTGTTGAAGACTTTGTCTCCTGCCCCCCACCCCCTTGAAGGGAAGCCTACATATTGAAAGTCTCTTCGGGTTTGCTGCCGGATCCTAAAATCAACTTGACTCGATATTTCGGCGGTCCAACTCGTCGCCATCTTCAGGAAAATGCTGCTTCTGCTGATGAGTCCCGCTGAGAACTGACGCCAGGTTGCAAATCGACGTCCTATATAGGCCAACCTTCAGTACACGGCGCATGCGCCGCCCATCACGGTTTCTGCCTTCCAAGAATTTCCTGGGAGTAACCCTATAATTGACTTACCGAACTTGCAAGCTAGCTGCCCACTATGCCGGGACTCCCAGACATATACTGTATGGTCATACCTACACTGAACCCCGGAAGTACCCATAGCTCTACTGGAACTGCTTATAAGACGCAAACAAATATAGTGCGCTACCATCACTTTTGGCTGTATATTATTAAGGGTCACCGCCAGTTCATCTTCCAATGGCCAGCTGCCGCATGGAGCAACGTCTTTGCCGCTCGAGATGTTGTCGGCCTGGAGACAATTGATACACGATTTTGCAGCGGCGCTTGTTTAATTTTATGTGCAGCACAGACAACATACACTGAAGCACCAAAGAAACTGGTGCAGGCATGCGTATTCAAATACAGAGATATGTACACTAGTGGCCATTAAAATTGCTACACCAAGAAGAAATGCAGATGATAAACGAGTATTCATTGGACAAATATATTATATTAGAACTGACATGTGATTACATTTTCACACAATTTGGGAGCATTGATCCCGAGAAATCAGAACCCAAAACAACCACCTGTGGCCGTAATAACGATCTTGATACGCCTGGGCATTGAGTCAAACAGAGCTTGGATGGCGTGTACAGGTACAGCTGCCCATGCAGCTTCAACACAATACTACAGTTCATCAAGAGTAGTGACTGGCGTATTGTGACGAGCCAGTTCAAAATTGTTCAAATGGCTCTGTGCACTACGGGACTTATGATGTCATCAGTCCCCTAGAACTTAGAACTACTTAAACCTAACTAACCTAAGGACAACACAAACATCCATGCCCGAGGCAGGATTCGAACCTGCGACGATAGCGGTCACGCGGTTCCTGACTGTAGCGCCTAGAACCGCTCGGCCTCGCCGGCCAGCACGAGCCAGTTGCTCGTCCACCATTACCAGACGTTTTCAATTGGTGAGAGATCTGGAGAATGTGCTGGCCAGGGCAGCAGTCGAACATTTCCTACATCCAGAAAGGCCCGTACAGGACCTGCAACATGCGGTCGTGCATTATCCTGCTGAAATGTAGGGTTTCGCAGGGATCGAATGAAGAGTAGAGCCACGGATCGTAACATATCTGAAATGTAACGTCCACTGTTCAAAGTGACGTCAATGCGAAGAAGAGGTGACCGAGACGTGTAACCAATGGCACCCCATACCATCACGCCAGGTGGTGCGCCAGTAGGGGGAAGACGCTTCCAATGTGCGTTCACCGCTATGTCGCCAAACACGGATGCGACCATCATGATGCTGTAAACAGAAGCTGGATTCATCCGAAAAAATGACGTTTTGCCATTCGTGCACGCAGGTTTGTCGTTGAGTACACCATTGCAGGTGCTCCTGTCTGTGATGCAGCGTTAATGGCAACCGCAGCCATGGTCTCCGAGCTGATAGTCCATGCTGCTGCAAACGTCGTCGAAATGTTCGTGCAGATGGTTGTTGTCTTGCAAACGTCCCCATCTGTTGACTCAGGGATCGAGACGTGGCTGTACGATCCGTAAAAGCCATGTGGATAAGATGCCTGTCATCTCGACTGCTAGTGATACGAGGCCGTTGGGATCCAGCACGGCGTTCCGTATTACCCTCCTGAACCCAGCGATTCCATATTCTGCTAACAGTCATTGGATCTCGACCAACGCGAGCAGCAATGTCTTGATACGATAAACCGCAATCGCGATAGGCTACAATCCGACCTTTATCAAAGTCGGAAACGTGATAGTACCCATTTCTCCTCCTTACACGAGGCATCACAACAACATTTGACCAGGCAACGCCGGTCAACTGATGTTTGTATGTGAGAAATCGGTTGGATACTTTCCTCATGTTAGCACGTTGTAGGTGTCGCCACCGGCGCCAACCTTGTGTGAATGCTCTGAAAAGCTAATCATTTGCATATTGCAGCATCTTCTTCCTGTCGGTTAAATTTCGCGTCTGTAGCACCTCATCTTCGTGGCATAGCCATTTTAATGGACAGTAGTGTATTTTATTTTTTATTTATTTACACGTCAAGTTCCATAGGAGCAAATCTCCAAGGTCATGGAACGCGTCAGTACATGAAATTACAACATAAAAGTAATAACAGTTAAAAATAAATGTTATTGAATCTGATAAACGTCAGTCCATAAGTTTAAGTAAACGCTATCAGCAATACAATAAGAATCAACTTAATTTTTCAAGGAACTCCTCGACAGAATAGAAGGAGTGATACATGAGGAAACTCTTCAGTTTCTATTTGAAACCGCGTGGATTACCGCAAAGATACTTTAATTCGAGTGGCAGTTTATTGAAAATGGATGCAGCAGTATACTGCACACCTTTATGCACAAGAGTTAAGGAATTCCGATCCAAATACAGGTTTGATTTCTGCCGAGTATTAACCGAGTGAAACCTGCTTATTCTTGGGAATAAACTAATACTGGTAACAAGAAATGACATAAAGGAATATACATATTGAGAGGCCAATGTCAAAATACCCAGACCCGTGAACAGAGGTCGACTAGAGGTTCATGAAATCACACCATTTATTGCCCGAACCGCCAGTTTCTGAGCCAAAAACATCCTTTTGGAGTGGGAAGAGTTACCCCAAAATATAATACCAAACAACATAAGCGAATGAAAATAAGCAAAGTAGATTAACTTTCAGGTCGAACGATCACTCACTTCTGATACCGTTCGAAAAGTAAAAACGGCAGTATTAAGTCTTTGAACAAGATCCTGAATGTAGGCTTTCCACGACAGCCTACTATCTATCAGAACACCTAGAAATTTGAACTGTTCAGTTTCAGTAATCATATGCCCGCTCTGTGAAACTAAAACGTCAGGTTTTGTTGAATTGTGTGTTAGAAACTAAAAACTGAGTCTTAATGTGATTTAGCGTTAGTTTATTTTCTACAAGCCATGAACTTAGGTCATGTACTGCACTATTTGAAACCGGACCAATGTTGCACACAACATCCTTTACTACCTAGCTAGTGTCATCAGCAAACAGAAATATTTTAGAGTTACCTGTAATACTAGAGGGCATATCATTTATATAAATAAGGGAGTGGCCCCAACACTGATCCCTGGGGCACCCCCACTTGACAGTACCCCACTCAGACCCCACATTACAGCCGTTATCAGCATTGTGAATAATGACATTTTGCTGCCAGTTGCTAAAGTAGGAGGTGAACCAATTGTGAGCTACTCCCCGTATTCGGTAATGATTCAACTTCTGGAGCAATATTTTGTGCTCAACACAATCAAATGCCTTAGTTAAATCAAAAAATATGCCAAGCGTTAGAAACCTTTTGTTTAACCCATCCAGTACCTCACAGAGAAAAGAGGATATAGCATTTTCAGTTGTTAAACGACTTCTAAAGCCGAACTGTACATTTGATAGCAAATCGTGTGATATAAAATGATCAATTATCCTTACATACACAGCCTTTTCAATAACTTCTGTAAACACTGATGGCATAGAAATAGGTCTAAAATTATCTACATTATCCCTTTCTCCCTTTTTATAAAGCGGCATTACTACTGAGTACTTTAATCGCTCAGGAAAATGACCATTCCTAAAGGAAAAATTACAAATATGGCTAAATACAGGACTAACATGTGCAGCACAGTACTTTAATATTCTGCTAGATACTCCATCATAGCCATGAGAGTCCTAAGTCTTCAGCTATTTAATTATTGACTGAATCTCTTTCTCTTGTCTGTATCACAGAGAAGCATTTCAGACATCAATCTCGGAAAGGCATTTGCCAAGAAAGTTATATGATTTCTTGTAGAAACTAAATTTTTATTTAATTCACCAGCAATGCTCAGAAAATGATTGTTAAATACTGTACATATATCTGATTTATCAGTAACAGAAATATTTTTACTGTGAACTGACTTTATATCATCTACCATGTGTTGCTGACCAGACACTTCCTTCACAACTGACCATATAGTTTTAATTTTATCCTGTAAATTAGTTATTCTATTTGCATACTACATACTCTTTGCCTTCCTAGTAATATTTTTAAGCACCTTACAATACTGTTTGTAATGGGTTACTGTAGCTTGATTGTGACTACTTCTAACTTTTTGATATAATTCCCGCTTTGTTCTACGTGATATCCTTATCCCACTAGTCAGCCACGCAGGCTGTCCATTACTGCTAATACCCCGTTTAGAATGTTCTAATGGAAAGCAACTCTCAAAGCGCATAAGACAGGGAAATCATTGTATTTATCATCTATGTTATCGGCGCTATAAACATCCTGCCACTCATGTTCCTTGACTAGGTTTAAAAAACTGTCTATTGCTGTTGGATTAACTTTCCGACATAGTTTGTAATTAAATATGACATTGGTTTGAGTACAAAAGCCTTTTAGTGTTAAAATTTGTGCACCATGGTCTGAAAGGCCATTTACACGTTTACTAACAGAATGCCCATTTAGTAATGAAGAATGAATAAAAATATTGTCTATGGCTGTGCTACTGTTCCCCTGCACCCTAGTTGGAAAAAACAAAGTCTGCATGAGATCATATGAATTTAGGCGATCTACCAACATCCTTTTTCTTGCACCATCATATACAAAATTTATATTGAAGTCACCACACATAGCTAGTTTCTGGTACTTCCTACAAAGTGAATTAAGAACCCTCTCTAGCTGTAGCAGGAATGCTCTGAAGTCAGAGTTAGGGGACCTATAAACAACAATAATTAGATGTATAGTTTCACTAAATTCAACTACCACTGCACAACATTCAAATATCTGTTCAGTGCAGTGTCGTGATACGTCTATGGACTCAAATGAAATACTGTTCTTTACATACATAGCCACTCCCCCATCCTACTAGGAACTCCTATGAGAAACAGCCAGCTAATCTTTAGCCTGGTAAAGGAAGCCTCTGAATTGTCAAAATATTTAAGTGGTACTTTGATATACCAATAATTTGAGTGTCAACAACAAAAGCAGTTCACTAACTTTATCTCTAATACCTCTTATATTTTGATGAAATATGCTAATTCCTTCTCTACTTGGAAACATTACATCCTCGGAAGGTGAGCCTTTAGTTAGAGGGACTTCCCTTGAGCAGGTATACCTATCAGCTGACTTCAATCTAAAAAAGGTGCAGCTCTAACACCAACTACTACAGGAAATTTTCCATGAATGCCCCAACCACCACCACCCACTACACTGTCACCTATAAGCTTAGCCAGCCTCCCCTTCCCATACCTATTGAGGTGCAGGCCATGCCTAGTGAAACCCGTTCTACTGATAGACCCAACTGGCACGACTGAGATGTGACCCATGCACTCTGCCATCACCACCCTCCCCAGCACAACGTTAACGCGCCTAACGGCTTCATTAAGGTGAGGCCGATCATGACGCTGGAACAGTTGCACAAAATGCACATTAGTGCCACAGGTTTGAGTAGCCATCTTAACCGGGTCACCACCTACATCATGTTCCCCTTCCCTACCGGTTCCTGCTCCACCCACTATCACTACCTGAACCTCCTTCGTAAAATTCTTACATAACTCCCCTATGCTGTCAGTCACCTGAGCCAATCCTGCCCTATGCTTCACAATGCTCGTGACTTGTTACTCACTCCCCAGCACTTCCTGCAACTGCTGGGCCACACCTCTACCATGGGAACTATCTAGCAGCAGAACCTTCTTCTTTCTGCTAGATTTTGCGACTAACCTAGGGCTCCTAATTGCTGAGGACTGCTTCATGTTCCCTACATCTACAATTACACGAGGTTGCTCTCCACTCAACTCTGATATTTGGTCATATCTATTGCATGTACACAAAGTAAAACTGTCTGAATACCTCCTCTTCCTAGCTGCCTTCTTTCCAACTGCCAGTTCCCATTGAAAGGGTACAGTACCGCCCGACATTGAAAATAGGTACAAAATCCTTCATTATTTTTGTCAGAACAACACTTTTTTTTTTGTAAAATAACTCAGTTTCAATTAATACAGCGAAGCCGGATACCAGTGTGGGAAAGAATGACAATTTATTTATTTAAGTGATCACATGTGCACTCCCACAAAATAAATCCCTACATCCAGTTTGGTGAGATCTGTGAAATGAATGAATTTATGGTCGTCTGCTAACTGCAGATAGTGAATGTGAATATATTATCATCTTTGAGACGATCCTATGGCCACCTTTGGTGGGACCATAGAGATGAAATTTACCTGAGCTTTGAGCGCCTGAAATGTGGCTGACCAATACGGTAGCAAGGTGCTCCCCCACTTCGGCAGAGGTGCGAGAGAACCTGAAGAACGGCCATGTTTCAGCACTCTGCCGCTGGATCTTGTGCTGTTAAGACCTGTCTTAGGTGTGCTCCGTAAAGACAAAAGAGTGGAGACATGGTATGCATGTGGAATATTTAAGAGTAGTTTGAAATAATAATTTCTCTATTTCAGGAACTTTTGTGGGGAGAATTAAATGTCAGGCAGGTAATATTAATGGGATCGTAGTAATCTTCGGAAGTGACCAACGGTCACAATGAAACCACGTGTAGCAATAAGTTGAAATACTTCCGTGTGCTTAAGTTAAAATGAATTACTAAAGTACTATAAGTTGAAATGTTTAAGGAATGGCGTGTGCAGGACTTCAAATTAGAGACGAGTACTTCCACGTGGTGAGTACTGTGTGAGTCTCAATCTGTGTATGAGACAAAGGATAAAGAGAAGTACTCGTCCATGGTATCAGTTGAGGACTAGCTTGTGTGATGAATATGCTCTTAATATTACTTTGCATGTTATGTTTCCGTGTGACGCTTGATTGAAACTATAATACTCTGAGAGTGAAGCAAGGTGAGTCAGCCGTCTATCCAGCAACGCCACTTGGCTTGCATTGCACAGGAAGACGTGCATATATCTCCAGAGTTCATAGTAGGAAAGAAGAATTACGAAGTGGGGCAGTGTCGTGCGTACTGGGATAAATACTAATTGAAGTGGGAAAGCTGAAAGTGATAGTTCAAATGGCGCTGAGCACTATGGGACTCAACTGCTGTGGTCATAAGTCCCCTAGAACTTAGAACTACTTAAACCTAACTAACCTAAGGACATCACACACATCCATGCCCGAGGCAGGATTCGAACCTGCGACCGTAGTGGTCGTGGGGTTCCAGACTGTAGCGCCTTTAACCGCTCGTCCACTCCGGCCGGCGAAAGTGATAGTGTTGTGACTATTTATTGTGTTGTATTCCATGCTGTAGTGTGGTGTATGTCATGTAATTTGGGTATGTGTGGTTTGCATGGGAGAGTAGCTAGGTAGTTGCAGAGGTAGTGGGTTATGCGTGTTCCTTTTGTACCGCTCGGTCTGGAGGAAAGTTTCGTGATGATGGTTGTGAGAGTCGAAGTGTGAGATATAGCAAAAAGATCCACCATCCTATCCAGAAAGTGCACTGTAGCGTTGAATAATTATGAGACCATAAGATAGAGAATCACCAATGTAAAGCCATGCCCACTGGGCGGAATTTCTCATGTGTCATTGTTGTAGGTTATAGAATTTGTGTGTTTAGGTTATAGAATTTATCGGAATAAATAAGATAGTGAAAATAAAAAGATTGGTGGCCTTTTCCTTCGAATTGTATGTTGTCATGATATCCAGAATTTATAATGTGAGCGCCACTCATATTCAGTGCGATGACCACGTGTTAATAAAATCCATTAAAAAAAAAAAGTGGTATTGCCAGTGCGTAGTGAACAGTCAGAGTTCTGTAAATTACTGATAGTCAGATGTGCGTTTCCGTTGCGCATTATTCATACAGGAGGATAATTTGTAACTTTATTGTGAGTACTAGAGTTCATGTTACTCGACAGATAAGAATGAATCCACTCGCTTGGCAGACCACTCATCTTGCAGGCCTGACTGCTTGATGCCACAGTATGAGCAAGGCATGTGGGTGCCTCTCACCATTCCCCAACACCCTTCACCCTCCTCAACCTACCTAGTTCCTCCTTTGCGCATTGTAACTGCACCTGAAGGGCACAGATCTTACGCTCCTGCTCCTCTATCAACTTGTTTCTACTACAGATTCTGCATTCCAAGGAGAGGATCCCACTAAAATGACCACTGGCTTCCCCACCTCATTCCCCCCCAATGAAAATACTTTGAACAAATCCCACAACGTAACACACTACTCACAAACCTACGACAGAGTCCACACTTCTCACTCATGGTAAAATTTTACAGTTACTGAAAAAAACTGTACATCTACGTTATTAAAGTCCAGTTACACCAGTAGAACTATTTAAGAACTAACAATAATGGTCTCGAAATTCTCTGCCTACTAAGAAAGCAACTACTCGTATTAATACTATTACACCACAGCTAATGCCAATACCAACAAAACTTCACAAAATTATTAGCTATAACAAAGAAATTCAAACAGGCACTGGAACACTAAGCGAAGTTAAAACACTGAATGAAAATTTTACTGAAATATTTCACTAGAAACAATAAGAAACGTCAGTTGAAAACCAAAGCACGAAATTTACTAAACGACTTCAACGCACAGAAAACTCTAAAAAACCACAGCGAGCGAACGATTACAAAAGTTTATTAAGTCGTTATTTCGCCACAAACGGCACGCAACACCGCTGAAAACTATTAAATTTAATAACTGTATTACAGAGCACAAATAAGTTTGTCAGTACTTAGCTTTTATAACCGCTACAGCTGCAGTGCACGCTGCAAAATGTAAACAGACAGAATACGGCGCTGCGATCGGCAACGCCTACATAAGACAACTAGTGTCTGGCGCAGTTAGACCGGGTACTGCTGCTACTGTGGCAGGTTATCATGATTTATATGAGTCTGAACGTAGTGTTATAGTCGGTGGTGCACGAGAGATGGGACACAGCATCTCAGAAGTAGCGATGAAGTGGGGATTTTCCGGCACGAGCATTACACGAGTTTACACTGAATATCAGGAATCGCCGGCCGTAGGTGGCCGAGCGGTTCTGGCGCTACAGTCTGGAACCGCGCGACCGCTACGGTCGCAGGTTCGAATCCTGCCTCGGGCATGGATGTGTGTGTTGTCCTTGGGTTAGTTAGGTTTAAGTAGTTCTAAGTTCTAGGGGACTTATGACCTCAGCAGTTGAGTCCCATAGTGCTCAGAGCCATTTGGACCATTTTGGACACTGAATATCAGGAATCCGGGAAAACATCGAATCGCCGACATCGCAGCTGCTGGAAGAACGGGACTAACGCCGACTGAAGAGAATCGTTCAAAGTGACAAAAGAGCAACCCTTCCGCAAATTGCTGCAATTTTCAATTTTGGGTCGTGAACAAGTGTCAGCGTGAGAACCATTCATCGAAGCATCATCGATATGGGGTTTCGGAATCGAAGGCCCATTTCTGTACTCCTGATTAGTACACGACACAAAGCTTTAGGCCTCGCCTGGGTCCGTCAACACCGACATTGGTCTGTTGATGACTGGAAACATGTTGCCTAGTCGGACGAATCTAAATTGAAATTGTATTGAGCGGATGGACGTGTACGGATGTGGAGACAGCCTCATGAATCCATGGATCCTGCATGTCAGCAGGGGACTGTTCAAGCTGGTGGAGGCTCTGTACTGGTGTGGGGCGTACGCAGTTGGAGTCATATGGGACTCGTGATACGTCTAGATACGACTCTGACAGGTGACGCATACGTAATCATATTGTCTGATCACCTACATCCGTTCATGTGCATTGTTAATACGACGGACTGGGGCAATTCTAGCACGGCAATGCGACACCCCACACGTCCAGAATTGCTACATAGTGGTTCCAGGAACACTCTTCCGAGCTTAAAAACTTTCGATGGCCACCACACTCCCAAGACATGAACATTATTGAGCATAATTAGGATGCCTTGAAACTTGCTGTTCAGAAGAGGTGCCCACCCTTTCGTACTTTTACGGATTTATGGATAGCCCTTCAGTATTCGTGGTGTCAGTTCCCTCCAGCACTAATTCAGACAGTAGTCGAGCCCAGGACACGTCGTGTTGCGGTCCTTCTGCGTGCTTGCGGGACCCTACACGATATTAGGCAGGCGTACCAGTTTCTTTTCCTCTTCAGTGTATATCTGAACAACAATGAGTAAGAAATATTTAAAATGATACGTGAATGAACCATTTTTTATGAAGGTATACACGCAGGTGCTGTGCTGTCAAGTTAATGCCTCAATATTCCAGTGACGTCAACTGTCATCAGATCTTTTGACCCGTCACAGCCTCCTATCAGGACGATACGGTTTCGGCTTGTGCCAACGCTATTGACACCATGCCAGCATGAATTCAGAAAATATCTTTCGTGTCAAACTTAACTGAGTCTTTATTCACATGACGCCGGTCGTACTATGGACATTGGACCTCAAATTTTTTCCATACTTCTAGATATCTAGAAAGCTTTTATAACCGCTAGTAACAAACTTCTTCTAATCATATTTCTTGGTTATGAAGTATCGCGTCAGTTTTGTGACTGAATTCGTGATTTCCTTCAAATGGGTCAGGATTCGGGAAGTTATCAAGCGAACAAACACAAGTGATATCTGTCGTTCCCCTCGGATGTGTTATAGGTCCTCTGATATTTGTAAGCTATGCAAAAGATTTAGGAGACGATTTGAGCACGCCTCTTAGACTGTTTTGAAAGGATGCACCGATCTGCCGTCTAGAAAATCGAGATAGAAATCAATTGCAAAATTATTTAGAAAAGATATCTAGATGCAGCAAAAAGTGGAAGTCTTCCACGTGGGTGCTTTAAGAAATCTGTTAAATTTCGGTCACACGATAAACCACTTAAGTTTCAAGTTTGTCTACTCTACCATATATTTAGATGTTACAGTTACAAACAACTTAAATTGGAACGATTGGCAAGCGACCTGAGAGCTTCCTTTGCAGCCGTCGGGCGATATGCAAATAGACTATTTGCTGAACTCGGAATTCTATTATAAGTCCCCCAAAGCGATTCGTATGCGAATAATGACATCTGAGTATGCAATCTCCGCATCTGTTGAAGAATCGGGGTGGGTAAGGGTTCTTGGGTCATAGAAAGTAGTAATGCATGTACATTATTAACATGAACTTAACTCCATCATTATTTGTGACTTGGTTTTAGGAAACGGTTGGTGTTTCGATGTATGTATAGTCTGAAATATCGGGTGAGATAATCACATTTATTCCATTTGACAATTATATGTACTAACAAACTGAATTAATGAGGTGATGCCTCTTGACTGTGGACAGCTTAAAATATTAATAAAGAGATAGTAGTACAACACTAATCTATAACTATAAAACCTAGCGATGTGGTCTTTCATTTCCCCTTAAGGGGGGTAGGACGTCAAACGGGCCGACTTGGAGCAGGAGAGGCACCACAGGACATTTTAATTTTCAGTGTCTATACTTTTACTAATAAATTCATAAAACTTTGTCAGCATCACCAGAAAGGATTCAGGATTCACACTTACTGCAGTGGAAGATCGACAAAATAACAAAATAATTTTTTTTTGCATGTGAAATTTCATAATTCTTTCACTTACTAATGGCTGCATTTGTTGCTATAGGTACACTTTCTTTCATAAGTTAGAGAGATTCTTCGACGAATTTTGCACAGCATACAAACCATACTTACAGGTGTATGAAACTCTAGCATTTATTTAATTTATGAAAAAACGAATGAGCTGTTACATTTTAAACTTCATGTTTAGAAAAAACACATTTCTAGTTAATGACCTCAATTTTTACCAGAGTTTTTAATAGATTTGTAAAATTCTAGAGTTTCATACACCTTTGAGTATGGTTTGTATGCTGTGCAAAATTCATCGAAGAATCTCTCTTACTTATGAAGAAAAGTGTACCTATAGCAACAAATACTGCCATTAGTAAGTGAAAAAAATGATGAAATTTCACATGTAAAAAAAATTATTTTGTTATGTTTTCCAACTTCCACTGCTGTGAGTGTAAATCCTGAATCCTTCCTGGTCATGCTGACAAAGTTTTGTGAATTTATTCTAAAAGTACAGACAGTGGAAATTAAAATGTCCTGTGATGCCTCTCCTGCTCCAAGTCGGACCGTTTGACGTCCTACCCCCCTTAACTGAATGAGGGCACAAGATTCTGTGTAATGTACTTGAAATCTGTATCTAATCACAGAAATAGTGCAAGAATGTGCTGCTATGCTCAATAGGTCAATGGCCAACCATTTAACTTCTACGTACAGCTAGGCTGCTCGTGCTAGGGCCGGAGCAGCGTATATTACCTGTTCTACTCTTCTGCTCCACGACAGGGACCCCAGCCGGCTGTTCTCGTCGTGTTGTTATGCCCGTCAGGTGTGTTGTGTCTGCAACCACAGCGGCGAGCATACGCGACACAATCCTGCGTAATTATCGGCGTTCCGGGTAAGGTACTCACCTACTGCGCAATTACTCTGTATCGACCGGCAGAAAGTGCTGCGTCCTTATAAGACGGACACTGAAACGCAAGTGTCTTTTCCACCAAAAAGTATGTCCGCAGCCCGTGGTCGTGCGGTAGCGTTCTCGCTTCCCACGCCCAGGTTCCCGGGTTCGATTCCCGGCGGGGTCAGGGATTTTCTCTGCCTCGTGATGACTGGGTGTTGTGTGCTGTCCTTAGGTTAGTTAGGTTTAAGTAGTTCTAAGTTCTAGGGGACTGATTACCATAGATGTTAAGTCTCATAGTGCTCAGAGCCATTTGAACCATTTGAACCACCAAAAAGTATAGCCCGTGTAGGTTGCCTTCTTGCACGATCACATGAAAGTTGTGTGAAAAGTGATCCAAGGACTGCATTTCATTGGCATAACACTGACAACATGAAACAAATCTGCTGAAGAGACTACTTACGCTGCGCTTGTCTGTCCTCTTTCGCAGGGTTAGTACCCATTATGGGATGCTTACCGGATGAGATTAACGGAGGACACTGACAAAGTTCAAAGAACGGCAGTTCGTTTTGTATCATCGCAAAACAGGCCAGAGAGTGTAACGCGAGTTGTCAAGCAAGATGGAATGGCAGTCACTAAAATAAAGGCGTTTTTGTTTGTGAAAAGATCTATTCACGGAAGTCAAATGACCAACTTTCTTCTCCAGGTGGAAAAAATATTTTGTTGTCTCTCATCTACATTGGGAGGACCGAATATCGTTATAAAATAAGAAGAATTAGAGCTCGTATGGAAAGATTTAGGTGTTCATTTTCCCCACGAGCTTTTCGAGAGTAAAACCGTAGAGACGTACTATTAGAGTGGTCCTGTAAAACCTTGTCGAAGCACTTAGGGAAAGATGGAAGGCAAGTAGGCTTCAAAAATTTGATTTTTAGATTTTAACATGTTTCAAATGCCTGGTCTTTCCTGCGTGAAACAGTTTTTGTTTTATATAAATACGACAATTTTTTCGTGAGATATGATGGTTTTCCTGACGCTCAGTGCAATCTGGCATTTAAATGCCACGCCTTCCTTTTTGCGCCATGCAGAGATAATGCACAGCATTCTTTTACTCTTTGTATATTATTTCATGCTTCTATTGTTTTATCGCTTCAGTGTTTCCCACCCTGTATCTAGTATCGATACTCGTTTTTCCGATGGCGTTTGTTATTGTTTTCGAGCGTTAATGGTTGTATGTCATTTGGAACCGGTTACCGAAAACTGTATTTGTTCAGCTTACAACCCTGAAATTTAGTGTTTATGATGCTATTTTATGCTTCAGTGATGGTGTAATTATAAAACTGGATGTTTTGGAATTATTGGGCGTAAAATCTAGTGGAAATACTGCAAAATCGATGGTGCAAATAGAAAAAGAGAGAATCCGCAAAGCAGATATTGCTAATTTAAAATGCACAAGGAGCCAGACAGAAAAGAAGAGTGACCAAGAGAAGAAAAGAAGATCAATCTGATTCTGATGATGCTCAGTATGGTTAGGGAAAATATTGGTGGTAAGTAATTCTCATGAATTACTATACTAGAATTGCAGTATTAAACTTTAAATGGATTTTTCTCAAAAATAAATTTTTTTTTACTTTCAGGTACTATTATTTGATAAACTAATGGGGTTAGCAACATGAAATTTGGTCAATTGATACTGCAGATGATAATAAGTTATTACAAGTAAATTGAGAACCACCAAACGATGAGAAACTGTTTTATAATAATTTACAAAAAAGTTATATTTTACTAGTGAAAGAAAAACGTTTTTTGCCTCAAAACCGTAAGAGGTATTACGTTCATTTTACTTGCAAATTGAATCATATATGTTACGTTTATGCGGTAAAAATATCATTGTTTTATCACTTATAGTTCTTTTTAAAAGTGTACCTATTCAAAAGGTGAAGTAGCATTGGCAGAATATGGATAAAAATTGCCTTCCGTCTTCTCCTAAGTCATTTCCCGACTATGTGTTGTAGAAGTAACCACAGATGTAGATTAGCTTTCACGTCATCGGTAAGGAAGACACGTCACTCGTAACTCGAGAATGAATAAAGCTATGCTCAAGTGAAGGCCATCACACTTTAGCTCGTGCCCTTCCTGTCTGTTTGATATGTCAGATGATCCCCTTTCCGTCTGAATACTACGATTAATACAGTGGCTTCGAAACAGTCATCGTATTAGTAACTGAGCTACCATACTACTCGTACTTGACTAAATTTCTGTTTACCCACCTGTTTTTGTTTCAGAAGGCTTGTTCCACATCTACTGACCACACAGTGTAATGCTAACAACGCAATCTTTGCTAGCGGGAGGTCTCAGCAGCTCTGAAACTGTTAACCCGTAACGCCCTCTGGAGCTCTCTTCTCTCCTTATAGCAGTTAGCTGCCAGTGGCGCCACATCCTCCGCACGGCTGGAATTTCCTGGAGTGGCTTCGGCGCCGTTCCTCACCCAGAAGCGGCGACCTTATTTCCCGTAAGCTCAACTCGTCGCGTATTTTCCAGCCCCCCCCCCCCCCAAATCCCTGCCGGCCCCTAAAGGCGAGATAGCTCCTCCTCCACTGCGACGCGGTCCTGATGGGGTCGCCAGACCTGTGGGAAAAGTGGGAAATACGCCCCATTGTGGCAGGCGTCTTCTCATCGTCAAACCCGTATTCACTTTTAATAACTTTGGTTATGTCGTGACCACACTTTTTATTTTTCATCAACCTTACACGTTTCGACCTCCCATCAATTTCAAAGACAGTGCTATGTGAATCACATAAAAACATTAGATACATTCTCTAGCGTTTGTTTGGGCTTGTCTCGTGTTCGAGAACGTGATACAATCTATCCAATGTTTTTCTACGACTGACATAGCGCTGCCTGTGAAAATGACGTGAAGTGAAAACGTGTAAGGTTGATGAAAAATAAAATGTGGTCAAGACATAAGTAAAGTTATTAAAATGCATCCAAATAAGTAGCTTCTTATTAAAAGTTTCTGAAGAAGAGAAATTTGTTGACATCGAGTATAGATTTAAATGTCAGGAAGTCGTTTCTGAAAGTATTTGTATGGAGTGTAGCCATGTATGGAAGTGAAACATGGACGATAAATAATTTGGACAAGAAGAGAATGGAAGCCTTTGAAATGTGGTGCTACAGAAGAATGCCGAAGATTAGATGGGTAGATCAAGTATTGAATAGGATTGGGGAGAAGAGGAGTTTGTGGCATAACTTGACAAGAAGAAGGGATCGGTTGGTAGGACATGTTCTGAGGCATCAAGGGATCACAAATGTATTTAGCCGGCCGAAGTGGCCGTGCGGTTAAAGGCGCTGCAGTCTGGAACCGCAAGACCGCTACGGTCGCAGGTTCGAATCCTGCCTCGGGCATGGATGTTTGTGATGTCCTTCGGTTAGTTAGGTTTAACTAGTTCTAAGTCCTAGGGGACTAATGACCTCAGAAGTTGAGTCCCATAGTGCTCAGAGCTATTTTTGGATCACAAATTTAGCACTGGAGTATTGGAGGGCAGCGTGGAGGATAAAAATCGTAGAGGGAGACCAAGAGATGAATACACTAAACAGATTCAGAAGCATGTACGCTGCAGTACGTATTGGAAGATGAAGAAGCTTGCAAAGGATAGAGTAGCATGGAGAGCTGGATCAAACCAGTCTCAGGACTGAAGACCACAACAACAACATTAAAAGTGCATCCAGATAAGTAGCTTCTTGTTCTTATGAATAAAGAATCCTGACCGAGCGAGGTGGCGCAGTGGTTAGCACACTGGACTCGCGTTCGGGAGGACGACGCTTCAATCCCGTCTCCGGCCATCCTGATTTAGGTTTTCCGTGATTTCCCTAAATCGTTTCAGGCAAATGACGGGATGGTTCCTTTGAAAGGGCACGGCCGATTTCCTTCCCAATCCTCCCCTAACCCGAGCTTGCGCTCCGTCTCTAATGACCTCGTTGTCGACGGGACGTTAAACACTAACCACCACCACCACCATCAAAGAATGCTGTTCATATGTGTGTGCAGTTCCATTGTAGACAGAGAATACTGGCCACCAGACAACACCCTCTCCTTACTTCCCGTGGTACAAGACTCTACATTGTCAACAACGACACAGAAGTTGCACACATGCAAATTGCAGCAAACCTGTATTCTCATCATGATATAAAAAAAAACCTAATCTCCACCCGAAACAGACCATGATGGTTAAACGATACCGTCCGGCCGCCGTGTCATCCTCAGCCCACAGGCTTCAGTGGATGCGAATATGGAGGGGCGTATGGCCACCACACCGCTCTCCCGGCCGTATGTCAGTTTCCGAGACCGGAGCCGCTACTTCTCAGTCAGGTAGCTCCTCAGTTTGCCTCACAAGAGCTGAGCGCACCCCGCTTGCCAACAGCGCTCGGCATGCCGGATGGACACCCACCCAAGTGCTAGCCCAGCCTGACAGCGCTTAACTTCGGCGATCTGACGGGAACCAGTGTTACCACTGCAACAAGGGCGTTAGCCCGACGTGGTAAAGCGCAGAAGAAATTTCCGTGGTTTCTAACTGCTGTGCATTTGCATTGGGAAGACGACGGTGGAAAGGTGTTTCTGCACTCGCGTGTGTAAATTTTCTTAGGAATTATTCTTGTTTTTGCTGTCTGGAGTCGCATCGTAATTACTTCAGTCAGTCCATCCGCACTGTTACCGACCGCTTTGCAGAACGTCAATGACGTATTACGGGCTACCGTTCGTCGGTTGACGGGAAGCGCTATGGTTGTCGGTTCACACATACAAGCGTCCCTCGCCCCGTCACTGCCCCAACGTGATACGCACACGTGGCAACAGGGCAATCCTGCGCCCAATCGGAGCGCGTGACGCCAAGTTTCCGTACTTTAAAAACAGTGCGTTGTCGACCTACACAACATTAGTAATTTTGCTTCCTACTGGCATCATCTATCCAGGGTTAAAATTTCGTGACTAATATATATAGACACACACATACTCACACACACACACACACACACACACACACACACACACACACACACACATATATATATATATATATATATATATATATATATATATATATATATATAGGGTGTTTAAAAAATGACCAGTATATTTGAAACGGCAATAAAAACTAAACGAGCAACGATAGAAATACACCGTTTGTTGCAATATGCTTGGGACAACAGTACATTTTCAGGCGGACAAACTTTCGAAATTACAGTAGTTACGATTTTCAACGACAGATGGCGCTGCAAGTGATGTGAAAGATATAGAAGACAACGCAGTCTGTGGGTGCGCCATTCTGTACGACGTCTTTCTGCTGTAAGCGTGTGCTGTTCACAACGTGCAAGTGTGCTGTGGACAACATGGTTTATTCCTTAGAACAGAGGATTTTTCTGGTGTTGGAATTCCACCGCCTAGAACACAGTGTTGTTGCAACAAGACGAAGTTTTCAACGAAGGTTTAATGTAACCAAAGGACCGAAAAGCGATACAATAAAGGATCTGTTTGACAAATTTCAACGGACTGGGAACGTGACGGATGAACGTGCTGGAAAGGTAGGGCGACCGCGTACGGCAACCACAGAGGGCAACGCGCAGCTAGTGCAGCAGGTGATCCAACAGCGGCCTCGGGTTTCCGTTCGCCGTGTTGCAGCTGCGGTCCAAATGACGCCAACGTCCACGTATCGTCTCATGCGCCAGAGTTTACACCTCTATCCATACAAAATTCAAACGCGGCAACCCCTCAGCGCCGCTACCATTGCTGCACGAGAGACATTCGCTAACGATATAGTGCACAGGATTGATGACGGCGATATGCATGTGGGCAGCATTTGGTTTATTGACGAAGCTTATTTTTACCTGGACAGCTTCGTCAATAAACAGAACTGGCGCATATGGGGAACCGAAAAGCCCCATGTTGCAGTCCCATCGTCCCTGCATCCTCAAAAAGTACTGGTCTGGGCCGCCATTTCTTCCAAAGGAATCATTGGCCCATTTTTCAGATCCGAAACGATTACTGCATCACGCTATCTGGACATTCTTCGTGAATTTGTGGCGGTACAAACTGCCTTCGACGACACTGCGAACACCTCGTGGTTTATGCAAGATGGTGCCCGGCCACATCGCACGGCCGACGTCTTTAATTTCCTGAATGAATATTTCGATGATCGTGTGATTGCTTTGGGGTATCCGAAACATACAGGAGGCGGCGTGGATTGGCCTCCCTATTCGCCAGACATGAACCCCTGTGACTTCTTTCTGTGGGGACACTTGAAAGACCAGGTGTACCGCCAGAATCCAGAAACAATTGAACAGCTGAAGCAGTACATCTCATCTGCATGTGAAGCCATTCCGCCAGACACGTTGTCAAAGGTTTCGGGTAATTTCATTCAGAGACTACGCCATATTATTGCTACGCATGGTGGATATGTGGAAAATATCGTACTATAGAGTTTCCCAGACCGCAGCGCCATCTGTTGTTGACAATTGTAACTACTGTAATTTCGAAAGTTTGTCTGCCTGAAAATGTACTGTTGTCCCAAGCATATTGCAACAAACGGTGTATTGCTATCACTGCTCGTTTAGTTTGTATTGCCGTTTCAAATATACCGGTCATTTTTGAAACACCCTATATATATATATATATATATATATATATATATATATATATATATATATATGCCAGACTTGCAGAAGGTTCAAGACCAGGTTCAGAGAGCAGGGACCCAAGAAAGGTCTGATTAAACAAAAATTCAGCTTTTGCTGACCATCTAAAATCCAACAGGCACCATTCCCCCACACTAGAAAACCAGAGGATACTACACACACTAGAAAACCAGGGGATACAAACAGTTGCTCAGATGGGGAAGAAGCTGAATCTACTAGGGAGCTGGAAACTTCACTGTTGACAAAGGCAGATTGCTAAACGATCAGCTGATTAGCAGTATCCGAATATATGATACAACGTTATTGGTGTTCCGAATGTTGTTGCAATGATTCCTTTATGTCGATAACACCACTCTAAATTTGTTGGTTTTTGTGTAGGATGTTAGGGGTACCATATTTTGACGCATTTTTAAAATTCTACATAACTTTACGTCTTTACATTTTATAACTTTATTTTAACGACTAGGAATATATACCCCCGATCATGGCAGCTTGATGTTTCATCGATTCAAAATGCATACGCTATGAATGTACTCCAAAATTTAGCTGTATTACTTCGCGTGAACGAATTTTATTGACATATTTTCATTCGTTGTTTTCCAGGTAATCTTTTTACCTATTCTTCGTGCTTTATACAGGCGTACTTTTATTTTATTTTTATGTTTTATGTGTCTGCATTGATTTGCTTGTATGCATTTTAATTACTAATTTTATGTACGTTTGTTTTTAGAAAATGTGCTTTAAGCCGGTCATGTCCGCCACCTGGGTACTTCTTGCCACACTACACGCGGCACCAGTGTCTCAGTTTGTCGTAGTAATGTTTATGTGAGCGCCAGCACATTGTTCCGTGTGCGCCTCCAACCACGGTTTTGTAAGCGTGACCCTGTCTTATACTGCATGGCGGAGCCGGCTGGTTTGCTCAGGTAAAATACGATAACTGTGCAAAATTTTTCTGCCACATATTTCTACTTTCTCAGTGTTATTCTGGCTGTTTCTCTCCTTTCACTAGGTCCATTTCATGGTTTAGATGTTTCAAGACGTTTGGATTATATATTCGATTGCATTGGTGTCTATTTTACATTCAGTGTGGTTTTATGAGTGGTGGGTCACGAATCCAGCTACTTTTACGTAACTTTTTATTACTTTTAGTTCACGTTGTCTGCGTAGCCGTGCAAGTTAGGACCATGCCCGTTTCCTCCATTTGTAACTAGTTGATTTGTCTCTTGTTTTTGTACACAATCTGACGATGCCGCAAAAGGATGAAACGTTTGTTCTGAAATAGTTACTGGCTGCTTCACAAAATTATAATGACGCTCCTCAACCCGCCTTATAAATTACTGGGTTGTTATTTATCCCACAAATACCATCAAAACTATATGGAATAGGGGGTTCAGTTTGCAGACCTATGAAGCAGGGAAGCGCATGACCTACATCCGGCGACCTAGCTTACCTCTGCGGTTCTTCCCTCCACCCTTGCAGTCTCTGCCCTGTTACGCCCCCAGAACAGAATGTAGGGCAAATCCCCGAGATCTGGGCCACTGGGTGAGACGGACCAGCTGCGTATTTCGCAAACGCGCCGCTAGAGAGCACCTCCCATTACACATGAAGAAGCTCTTTTGTGACCAAACGTGGTGCAAGTGTTGCTGCTACTTTCGTGTTAGTTCTGGAGATAAAACACATTCTCTGTTCTGATAATCAGAAAAATTTTATCACATACTTACGTAAGTCCTGTAGTGAGGCTTACTTCGCACAACACTGACGCAGTGTTAGCTGCCTACCGACAAAAGTCGGGATGATCCATCCCTCCCAGACAATCGGTAGAGATGGACCAGTGTTATTTGGGAGAGATGGACCACGTGTTTTAATTTGGGAGGGATGTATCACAATTAAATTTAGTTTCAGAGAATGTACAGTAATCCCACTGAAAATGGCCGCAGTCCCGAAACCGTGCTTATTTGTCGGAAGATACGTATGTGCCAACAAATGGAAGTGGGGAATCTCACACACAGGCCAGCCAACCACTTGAAACCTCATCAAAGTGCCTACTGATACGAAGCACATCGAAAGACCAGAGTTTTCTGCGTAAGTCAAATTTCTTCACTGACACAACTTCGGACTCCGTTCCTACTTAAAACTTTCTAGATTAACACTTCGAAACTGACTACCCCTAAGCTAACATAGACAAAACTTTCGGAAGAAATATTACATGTCCCATGTATTGACAAAACAATGAATTATAAGAGGAAGGACGCAACTGTATCCTAAGTGCTAAAGTCTACTCCAGATATTGAATATTGAAACTGAAAAGAAAAATTGGGTTTAGAAAGGTAAAGAAACAGAAAAAAGGCACAATAAAGAACACCAACGGAAAAAGCTAGTGACGAGAAAAACAGACTGAAGACGTGTTTATCGTTTGTAGAGAGCTACAACTTTATATACGTTGTAGAAGATTACGAAAGTACCTTTGAATGGGATGAAGATAAATGGGTTGAGTCTGCTGAAACCTGTTTCTGAAATAATAAAAAAGGGAACTGGGTTGCGTGTGTTTCCTTTTCACGATAGCCACATGAACGTTGTTCAGTATTTAGTAATAAGTGTAATTTTTCAGTGGTGAACAAAAGTAACAACTCACTAGAAAAGTTATCGCTCAGTCGAAATTTATAACAAACTGAACAAATTGTTTTGGACTACAATATTTAATAGTATAATTCGATATTCATTAAAAAATATTCCAAATAAAAATTTGTAATTTTAACTGACTACTTTCTTTATGTATAAGCATATTTTAAATGGTCCGTTTCTCTCTGTACACTGGCCTGTATCATCCATACACCTACTAGTCAGATGGATCCCTCGTATCATCCATACACCTACTAGTCAGATGGATCCCTCGTGTATGTTTTCATTTTATCACATCCGTCGTATTTTAATTGGCAGTGCCACAATAACATTCTGTTCTTAAGTTTGTATGACGCTCTAGACGGACATATCGCGAGAAGTAAAAATAAGGAAAAGAACTGAAAAACACACGTATTTACGCTGAGGAAAATAAGTGGTCAAACTCTCCCGGATTTACCCTATCGCTTAATACGTCTCTAATGCGCTTAGACGTGATAAACACATTTGATATCTGTTCTTAACCCATTTCATTGAACAGTAAATTTTAATTTCATACCACTGAAACACTATATCTCAGAATCTACGATTTTTCGATTCCGTGCAACTGCTAGGGAGCAGAAAGAACAGCATTTTTGGTATATTTAATGTAGCTCAATTATGTACAGGGAAAACTTTCGTTAGAAGTCGCAGTTTTCGAGTTACTGAAGAAAAACTTAAAATGTAACGTTAAAATGGCTCTCCGCCGCCAACCTTACAAGCCAAGGCTGGGGCTTATTCGTGTATTGTTCATGACACTGTCTCCCACTACTATAAACATAGTATTGGACGGGCACCAGCGCCCAGCTTAAGCGTGCTGAAGAGAAACACCTGCAGCTGATGTAATCCTTTATTATTATTATTATTTACATTTTATGGCCTTCATTGGACCACCCTAGCCAACTTTATACAAAGAATTCTTCTCAGCCCAGTACTTCTTCATTCTCTCGGATCGCATCCTTCTTTCTTCATCGAAAATCACCCTTGCTATTGTCTGTTTGTTGATTCTCGTTTGCAGTCTTGTTTGTTTGTCTTTTAGTTTCCTGATTTTGTCAGTTTTGTTTCTTAAGTCTTCCAATATAATTTGTAGCTCATCCATATCTTCCTCGATTTCTGCAATCCAGTTAATGCTGCACTTACTATGCCACAATTTTTCTATTATTCTCCTGATTATCGTGTTATCTGGTGTTATGATTAGATGTCCGAAAAATGAAATGCGTTTCTTCCTGATTGTACTCATTACCGCCTATATTTCCTTATAGACTGTTTTATTCGTAGCTACTCTCCAGTGTCCATCTTTCTGGTACGATTTGTTGATGCATGTTCTGATTATTGTTCTCTCTATTTTGAGTATTTTGTCTATTTTTGTAGTGTTAGTTGTTTTGAAGATGGGCCGGCCGAAGTGGCCGTGTGGTTAAAGGCGCTGCAGTCTGGAACCGCAAGACCGCTACGGTCGCAGGTTCGAATCCTGCCTCGGGCATGGATGTTTGTGATGTCCTTAGGTTAGTTAGGTTTAACTAGTTCTAAGTTCTAGGGGACTAATGACCTCAGAAGTTGAGTCCCATAGTGCTCAGAGCCATCTGAACCATTTTTTTTTTTTTGAAGATGGTTTCACTTGCGTATGTTATATCTGGTTTCTCTCTATTTTGAGTATTTTGTCTATTTTTGCAGTGTTAGTTGTTTTGAAGCTGGTTTCACTTGCGTATGTTATATCTGGTTGAGTGCCTGTTTTGTAGTCTTTTAATTTTGTTACTATTGACAGACTCTTTTTGTTGTAGGTGTTCTTGGTGATATATTGTGCTCTAGTCGAATTGTTTATTCTGTTATGCCATGTTGGCTTTTCAGTGAGGTTATATGTTATGATTTCTCCCAGATAATTAAATTTATCTACAATTTTGATTTCTTGGTTTCCCATGGCAATTTTGTTTATGAGTGGTGGGTCAGTTTTTTCAAAGGATATTCCAAGACCAATTTTCTGTGCTATTTCTTGTAGTGAGATAACTTGTTGTTTGGTTTCCTGAATGCTGTTGGACAAGAGAGCAAGGTCATCAGCAAATTCTAGACAACTTAAACTTACGTTATTTTTGAGTCTTCCAATTTGGATATTCTTTGGTTTAATCTTGTACTATTCCGACACTATGTATTCTAAAGCACAGTTGAACAGCAGGGGCGCCAAGCAGTCTCCTTGTCTTAAACTTGTTTTTATGACGAATGGCTCATAGAGTTCCCGCCCTGAACTTGAATTTTGATACAGTGTTGGGTTGCGGTGAGATCTGTCAATCTGATTAATTTTGTATGGAGCCCGAGATTTCTTAAGATTTTTAACATTGAAGGTCTATGGATACAGTCATATGCTTTTTTAAAGTCCAGGATGCTCCTTTATTAAAGGCACGACCGATTTCGTTATTTAAATTGCATCATCAAGTGCAGATCTGCATAAAGAGAAGAGAGACACCGGAAAAAATGTTACGTAGTATTACGCGAAGACCATATCAAAGTTTAAAAACATCTGGAAGGCTGAATACTTACACTATGGTGTTCAAGCCACATATGCAGTCCGATGTCAAACCTGTCTTTAGAATTTGGGAAATTATTTCACAATAAGCGATAGCCATAGACGGAGCAGTGAAACAGGAACCTATGAAGAAATGGGACGAGAGAAAAGATTATAGAAAGTACAGGAACGACGGGGTGGTAGGGAGGAGGGGAAGGGAATGGGATGGGGGAGAGGGGGGGGGAGGGATACGAAGTACATAGTAAACTGTACCTCAGTCTAAACCGCAAGGAGACGGTACGCTGTGTCTGCCGTACACGAACTGACGGGATATCAAAACATAGGCACCTCGGAAAGCGGCGCATGCGCGGAAGCATAAATACACTACTGGCCATTAAAATTGCTACACCACTAAGATGTGCTACAGACGCGAAATTGAACCGACAGGAAGAAAATGCTATGATATGCAAATTATTAGCTTTACAGAGCATTCACACAAGGTTGGCGCCGCTGGCGACACCTACAACATGCTGATTCAAATGGTTCAAATGGCTCTGAGCACTAAGGACTTAACATCTGAGGTCATCAGTCCCCTAGAACTTAGAACTACTTAAACCTAACTAACCTAAGGACATCACACACATCCATGCCCGAGGCAGGATTCGAACCTGCGACAGTAGCAGTCGCGCGGTTCAGGACTGAAGCGCCTAGAACCGCTCGGCCAACGCGGCCGGTCAACGTGCTGACATGAGGAAAGTTTCCAACTGATTTCTCATACACAAACAGCAGCTAACCGGTGTTGCCTGGCGAAACGTTGTTGTGATGCCTCGTGTAAGGAGGAGAAATGCGTTCCATCACGTTTCCGACTTTGATAAAGGTCGGATTGTAGCCTATCGCGATTGCGATTTATGGTAATGCGACATGGCAGCTCGGGTTGGTCGAGATCCAATGACTGTTAGCAGAATATGGAATCGGTGGGTTCAAGAGGGTAATACGGAACGCCATGCTGGATCCCAAAGTCCTCGTACCATTAGCAGTCGAGATGACAGGCATCTTATCCGCATGGCTGTAACGGATCGCGCAGCCATGTGTCGATCCCTAAGTCAACAGATGGGGACGTTTCAAAGACAACAACCATCTGCACGGACAGACCGAGACGTTTGCAGCAGCATGGACTATCAGCTCGGAGACCATGGCTGCGGTTACCCTTGACGATGCGTCACAGACAGGAGCGCCTGCGATAGTGCACTCAACGACGAACCTGGCTGCACGAATGGCAAAACGTCATTTTTTCGGATGAATCCAGGTTCTGTTTACAGCATCATGATGGTCGCATCCGTGTTTGCCGACCGCGCGGCGAACGCACATTGGAAGCGTGTATTCGTCATCGCCATACTGACGTATCACTCGGCGTAATGGTATGGGGAGCCATTGGTTACACGTCTCGGTCACCTCTTGTTCACATTGACGGCACTTTGAACAGTGGACGTTACATTTCAGATGTGTTACGACCCGTGGCTCTTCCCTTCATTCGATCTCTGCGAAATCCTACATTTCAGCAGGATAATGCACGACCACATGTTGCAGGTCCTGTACCGTACTTTCTGGATACGGAAAATGTTCGACTGCTGCCCTGGCCAGCACATTCTCCAGATCTCTCACCAACTGAAAACGTCTGGTCAATGGTGGCCGAGCAACTGGCTCGTCACAATACGCCAGTCACTACTCTTGATGAACTGTGGTATCGTGTTGAAGCTGCACGGGCAGCTGTACCTGTTCACGCCATTCAAACTCTCTTTGACTCAATGCCCACGTGTATCAAGGCCGTTATTACGGCCAGAGGTGGTTGTTCTGGGTACTGGTTTCTCAGGATTTGTGCACCTAAACTGCGTGAAAATGTAATCACATGTCAGTTCTAGTATAATATATTTGTCCAATGAATACGCTCTTAGCACCTGCATTTATTCTTGGTGTATCAATTTTAATGGCCAGTAGTGTAACTTCCAATAATCTTTAAGACAACGGTTGGAAAACGGGCGCACAAAAATAAACATATTTGTTAATAAGTGAACGCCTCAGAGACGTAAGTATAAAAAATTAGAACCTGCTGTGGTGCATTTAAAAACTTAGCATTTATAATCAAAATTGTCTTACAAATTCTTACAATTTTTAATCAATAGAAAAAATATATATATATATATATATATATATATATATATATATATATATATATATATATATATATATATTTCGAAGAGGAGAATAGCCTTAGTAAAGGGCCCACAGAAGAGGAGATAAGGAGAGGGCGAATAATGCAGGTAATACATGCAAGTAAATTCGGCCAAAATGGTTTTATGCCGTAATTCAGTTTGTGAAATAAATGTTAGATATGAAAGTTTTCTTAATGCATGAAAGATCTCCAACCCTTACAAGATATTGAGAGCATTATCCTTGCTTTCCTTATGAAATTTGTAAGACTAAATGCAATACTAGTAGGAAGAATATGGTGAGATCGGACTGTAAAAGCAGCTTCGATGCATGAGCTGTTAAGCTGATTGTGCGATAATTCTCGCACTTGTCAGCTCTTGCCGTCTTCGGAATTGTGTGGATGATGCTTTTCCGAAAGTCAGATGGTATGTCGCCAGACTCATATATTCCACACCCCAACGTGAATAGTCGTTTTGTTGCCACTTCCCCCAATGATTTTAGAAATTCTGATGGAATGTTATATATCCCTTCTGCCTTATTTGACCGTAAGTCCTCCAGACCTCTTTTAAATTCCGATTCTAATACTGGATCCCCTATCTCTTCTAAATCGACTCCTGTTTCTTCTGCTATCACATCAGACAAATCTTCACCCTCATAGAGGCTTTCAATGTATTCTTTCCACCTATCTGCTCTCTCCTCTGCATTTAACAGTGGAATTCCCGTTGCACTCTTAATGTTACCACCGTTGCTTTTTTTAATGTCACCAAAGGTTGTTTTGACTTTCCTGTATGCTGAGTCTGTCCTCCCGACAATCATATCTTTTTCGATGTCTTCGCATTTTTCTTGCAGCCATTTCGTCTTAGCTTCCCTGCACTTCCTATTTATTTCATTCCTCAGCGACTTGTATTTCTTTATTCCTGATTTTCCCGGAACATGTTTCTACTTCCTCCTTTCATCAATCATCTGATTTCTTCTGTTACCCATGGTTTCTTCGCAGCTACCTACTGCATGGGGGCTTTATTAAAAATGTAAATGCAAATAATTTTAATTTTTTTTTTTTTTGCTTTAGTAGCTGTCTGTCTGATTACGAAGTCTCGTAACGGTTGGCCCTGACTGTTATTGTTACGCAATCTGACTGCTTAGAACAATAACAAAGAATGAAATGGAAATTTTCATTAACACAGTTAATTAATTAAGCCCCCAGCAACTATAAAACCAACGCAACAACAAGCACAAGAGTAACTGTTCTGTGTGTGGGAGTGTGACTCAACGTACGCATCTGGCACGGTTCTTCTTCAACAACACAACAATTTTTAAATAACATTATACTGAATTAATTAAAGAAAATACAAATACCATAATTACTCAAGAGAACCACAATTAGACTCTAATCCAAGAACACAAGCCAGATGCTTTGTTGACTGAACCTGTAATGACACATTATTTAAAACATGGAAATAATGAAAAATAAATCAAGTTTCGTTACCTTCATATATTGACCAAAATCACTCTCATAATTACAATATATCTCCACACCGCCTCGCTATTACCACATCTGAACAAGAACCTTTCAGTATCACATCTCAGCAAGCACTCCCTACTAGCACATCTGAACACCAACTGACTACTACGAGCTCTCCCCAAGCAGTGACCTCTAGCACATCTCAATAATGACTGCCCGTGGAGGCGGCGGAACAATGCTCTCTAGCGATCTCTGGCGCTGTGGCTCAGTGTAGCCACCTTTCATTCATATATTGACCAAAATCACTCTCATAATTACAATATATCTCCACACCGCCTCGCTATTACCACATCTGAACAAGAACCTTTCAGTATCACATCTCAGCAAGCACTCCCTACTAGCACATCTGAACACCAACTGACTACTACGAGCTCTCCCCAAGCAGTGACCTCTAGCACATCTCAATAATGACAGCCCGTGGAGGCGGCGGAACAATGCTCTCTAGCGATCTCTGGCGCTGTGGCTCAGTGTAGCCACCTTTCATATGCCCTTCCTCCACGGCTAGAATTTGATGGTATTTTTGCCAGCATTGGTGGTGAAAATACCACCAAATTCGTCAAAAAAATACAGACAAAAATAAAAGATAATATTAATACGTAAATACCATATAACTAGATAAAATTTTGGCTTTGCACTGACCTTTCAATAACCTATTATATAGAATACAGTAAGCAATACAAATTCTTTCATACATGTGACTTTACATAACAGTTTATACAAGTATTATGTGGTTAAACAGTTCAATCAATAGCGTCAGCAATGACGAATATGTGCAGGTAAGAGTCTCATACTTTCCACAAACAGTAATACACAATAAATCAGTTTATACAAATATTCACATAAACGCTTTCCATAGCCCAAGAATAAGCAGTTGACAGTTCCAGCAGTAGCACCCAGCAATGGTCAACAGGTGCAAATACCACAAGTAACATTTTTTCAATAGAAACAGTCCATCAGTGGCACCCAGTACTGTTGAATAGGTGCAGACACCAACAAGTAACACCATTTCAGTAGAAGCAGTCCATTAGTGGCACCCAGCAATGTTGATCAGGTGCACACAGCAACAGGTGACTTCATTTCAGTAGAAGCAGTCCATCAGTGGTACCCAGCAATGTTGAGCAGGTACACACAGCAACAGGTGACATCTTTTCAGTAGAAACAGTCCATCAGTGGTACCCAGCAATGTTGAGCAGGTACACACAGCAACAAGTCACATTTCTCAGCAGAAGCAGTTCAATAAAATACACTGTCACTGATCACACTGTTCATCAGAGTTTATAAGCAGAAATTAAACATGTCCTAGTGGCACCAATATTGTAGAAAAGGTACAAGTAACAGTCCATAATTTTTTTTTACAATCACTGATCACACAGTTCATCAGCAGAAATTAAACATGTCCTTGTGGCACCAATCATGTAGAAAAAGTGCAAGTAACAGTCCATACTATTCACCATAACTACTGAGACAGTTCAGTCATGAACAATAGTTTGAATGCACATACAATTTCTTTAACAAAATATAATCAATGCTCTTACACTAAACATACAAATCATAATAAACACACAAATGATATCAGTTAATTGTCACATTAACTATTACAGTACACAATAACAGTTAACCTATAATATTTATGGGTGTCAGTGCAACCCACTACCAACAAATAAAATAATATTTAGGAGATAGGTGGGTAGGATTAGGAAAGGAAAACACACAAAACACATCCACTCATCTTTCATCCTCATTAAGTGCTACTGTGTAATTGAATAGTGTTAACTGTGTAAATGTAACTCTGTCCAAGATTTGATGTTCATCATGTGTACCAAGTAGTAGTGGCAGCAATGTATAACAGTCAATAATAGTTAGTCAACGTCATAGTCATCATGTCAAGACCAATGTTTGCCAAGCCAGATCAAATTGTACTGTTGCTGAACAACTGTCAGTGAGCCAAGATATGCAAATACTTCCTCTCTTCAAAAAAAAAATGTATACTGCTTATTGATTTAACAAAGTGTGTGTGTAGGCAATCTTCTTTCTACTTGAGTGTTCTAGTCTGCCATCTTCATCCTCCTTGTTCCATATGGACCAACAAAAAAAAAATATGCTCACTTACTTTACCTCTTATCCACCAAACTCCAATAATCATCACTTAATCTTAATACTTCAATAATACGTCGATACATATAAACCTCAGCACCAATATCATTTCACTTCCATAACAACTCTTTCCTCTAGTCAGTCTCCTCGAACAAGTACAGATAAAATCCTAGTGCAACTTCAATTCAGCATCCCATACAATCCGAAGACACATTGTCCACACACAACCTCTGTGTATTCCATCTGACCCAAATTTTCTACTCATTATAAATTATAAGATACATTTTGGTTCCTTGTCCATCATTAAATAAAAGAAATGCATACATGACCTCTAACAGACTTAGTTCGAATAACTCTCAGTAATTAAGTACGATTACGGAGTGTGAATAATCATAATATTTCACAGTGTGTACACCACTTCAAGAATCATGGCAGAAGCAATCATGTGGAGTATTCCTTGTGTCAAGTGTCACTTCCTATTTCAATTGCTCACGAAAAATGCAGTGTAATACTGTCAATGGTCTAAACCTAGTTTTGGTCTGTCATGTCGTTAGCTTCCTTCCTATTAGCATAAATTTATACAGCTTCCATAAAACCTCAGCTCATGTGACTTCTATGACTTTCTTTTACTAATGTCGTTCGTCGAATTATAGCAGTTCATTTTCTTATCTTAAAAATATAAGGCACTGAGCGTAAGCAAAACATGCAATAGCGAGTAAATATACCAGTAGAGAACAGAATGTCAACAAGTGGATGCCGCACAATCCCTACAACGAGGCTCTGCCAAGTGAACAATCTATAATTAATACCACAGTGTAACCTAAACTCTATATTTGTACACAGTATATCAGCATTTCTATATACTAGATTGAAGAGTAGTTATGACAACAAAACAGAAATGTGTAAATATGCAATCCATACGCACAGCAGCAAACATGCCTTACACAATAAACAGGTCATTAGAATCACATCGCCATAAGCAAATAAATCTTCATATGTAATCTTAATAAGTAAACATGAAGGCGCAAGCAGATAAATCACAAAGTATAACTTACATATCTAACCACATCAGCACAATTAATCAGGTGACAATTATAATTTAAATAACTAAGCACAGCAGGCACATAATAAAAAAAATATGACGTCAGTGAAAAAGCATAGCAGCCAAGCGATGCATAATATACGCAAGTAATAACACTGTTCATTAATCAATAATTGTCAAAATCAGTAAATGTACACAAGCACGTCGCTTCACAAGTAATTTCATAGAACATAAAATTTAGCACAAAGTATGAGTCACGTAATCGCGAGCAGCAAATTACGTCTAAAGTACGTACCTAAGTGAAATTATGTTACCTGAAAAATAAACTCAATTAATAGTTACCCTTTTTAGTTTATTAGTTTCATCTTCGAAATGACCTTCTTCCTGAAAATTTTCTCCAAAGCAAGTCGTCTTAACGTCGGACACGCACAGAATTTACCTGAAGGTCTTAAATACTTTATACAACCGTATCCTGAAAAATACTGAACGTTAATAACATAATTTATGAAGTCCTTATAGCTTTATACAGAATTTAGTCGGAGAAATTAGACTGTGTATTTGTTTACGTCTGTAAGTGCATTCGCACTGAGCGCTCGATCAGCTGTAGGCGCGTGACGTAGGAAGGTAATTGTTTGCGGTCAACGACTGCCTTGTGCGGCGCGCAGACTGACTGTTGCTTTGAGTATGTGCCGCCGCCAAACACAGCGCGGTATCCTTGTACTCTCTCCATGTTTACGTAAACTGTTGGTTTCTCACAAGTATGTCATTCCACAAAAATTTTTACGTTAGATTTGTGATGTATTCCCTTAGAGCGTCGAGATTTAAGAGTTTCTACTTCAACAGTGTTATCATGTATAATTTTGCGAACTCTATATGGACCGTTATAAAGCAGAAAAAATTTGCGACACAAGCCTTTTCCTTTATGAGACAAACGGTGGGACTTAATTAACACCTTCTGGCCAACTGACAAGATTTTTAAACGACCAGGACGTTTCGCTGATTTCTCTCTTCTAGCAGCCGCCGATGCAATATTTTGTAGAGCCAGGTTGACAACTTCAGAATGCCGCAGTTTCCGTGAAGGCGGAAAAGGAACGATTTCAGAAATGCGATTTGTCGGTGCTTTATTCTTTAATATCAGTGTAGGCGGTAAAGAAGTTGAATCATTAGGAAGTTCATTCAGAATGTTTTGAAAAAGATGAAGATACTGATCCCACGTTCTGTGATTCTGATGACAATAAAGACGACACAATTTATTGATTTCCTTCATCCATCTCTCTGAAGGATTAGATTGAGGGTGAAAAAGTGAAATGAAAATTGGTTTAATTTTACGACGCCGTAGAGTACGAAGCCAAATTTTAGAGCGAAACTGTGATCCATTATCTGATATAACCTTATCAACATGACCAACTTCCTTAAGAAAATGTTTGATGAAAGCATTAGATACTGAACGAGCTGTTGCTTTGCGTAAAGGTGTAAAACACACATATTTTGATGTTAATTCCACTGCTACGAAAATATACGCAAAACCATTAGTAGAACGAACCACTGGACCGAACAAATCGACTGCAGCCATCTCCTTTAATTTCGCTGGAATGATAGGAAACAACGGTGCTCTGTGAGAAACTGTTGGCGGCTTAGCCTTTTGACATAATTTGCATTTGGCAAGAACAGATCGAATACGTTTTTCCATATTACTGAAGTAGCAATTTTCTCGTAATTTATGAAAGCATTTTCTGGGACCAAATTGCGCATAACTGAAATGTGTGTACCAAATCAATTTATTGACCCACTCATCAGGAATACAAACTAACCAAACAGAGTTGTCGACCGATTTTCGTTTGAAAAGAATATCATTGCGAACTAAATAATACTGTCTGATCGCTACGCTTTCCTTTCTCCTCCACTTCTCCTTAATGTCCTTCCAGATTGGATCCTTATTTTGCTCCTTAGCGATGTCCTGGAGCGAAGACGAAATAAAGTTCTCAAACGCAACACCTTGAATGTACATCAAACAATAATGGTTTTCTTTGCCGTCCTCTTCGGCACTTTGTTTCAAACCCATAGGTGCACGTGATAAAGCATCAGCAACAATATTTGAAGATCCCTGTATGTAAACAATACTAAAATCAAATTCCTGTAGGTACAACGCCCATCGTGACAATCTGCCATGAGTTAATTTTGTCGACATAAGAAATTCCAGAGCTCGATGATCGGTGTAAACCTTAGTATGTCTGCCAAACAAAAATGTGCGAAATTTTGTGAAGGCCCATACAACAGCCAAAGCTTCAAGTTCCGTAATCGAATAATTCTTCTCTGATTTAGAGAGAACACGGCTTCCAAAGGCAACGGTTTTCTGTACTACAACGCCGTTTTCTTCTATCTCTTGAAATAAATGTGCACCTAGGCCTTTGTATGATGAGTCCGTCGCCAAACAAAAATCTTTGGATAAATCCGGATGTGAAAGAAGTGGGGCAGCAACTAAAGCATCACGAAGTTGTTCAAATTCTGACTGAGCTTCCTCATCCCAACACCAATTAGAATTTTTTCCAGATAATTCACATAAACGAGGTGTGGCCAAATTGTCCAATCTAACAAAGCGTCTAATAAAATTACAGACACCAAGGAAACTACGAACATCACGTTTTGTGGTAGGAACAGCATAATTATGAATAGCGTCTAGTTTCTCTGGATCAGGGAGAATACCTTCTGTAGAAATAATGTGACCGAGAAATTTCACCTGAGAACGACCAAATTCAGATTTTTCCAAGTTCACTGTCATGCCAACTCGTGCAAAAATACTTAATAATGAATCCAAAATTTTGTTATGCTCACTCCAAGAACGTTTAGCAATAAGAATGTCGTCAACATAAGAAGTAATATTGTCACGAAGATAAACAGGTAAAATTTCATTTAAGCTACGAATGAATGCTGCTGAAGATACAGTAAGTCCAAACGGTAATTTCCGAAACTGGTAACAGTTACCAAAGGCTAAAAAAGCAGTATATTTTCTACAATCAGGGTGGAGTTCTATTTGCCAAAAACTTGCGCGCATATCAATCGTGGATAAAACTTTAATTCCATGGAAATGTTGAAGAAGTTCATCTAAATTTTGTGGACGGTCAGTTTCAGGAATAATAATATTATTTATCTGTCTGGAATCCAGAACCAAACGAATTGACCCATCCTTTTTAAGAACAACGTGTAATGGGCTGGTATAAGGACTGACTGCTGGCTCAACAATGCCCTGATCTAACATGTATTGAAGTTCATTCTTAACCTTGTCTCTGTAAGCCAAAGGAATAGCGTATGTTTTTCCGCGAAATGGTGTGTGTTCTTTTACTTTAAATAAATATTGTAAGCCTTGTATAGTTCCTGTGTGATGACTAAACACTGTAGCATGTGAAGTCAAAATATGGTGCAGCTCTTCTCTTGCAACGTCATCTGGCACTTCAGCTTTCTTAACCTTTTCATTAATTAATTCTTCGCTATTAATTACATCATCCATCGCGTCCCTGTATCTATTGTCATTGTCATGAATAAACACACTGTCGTCATAATTCTCAACAAAAGCATCAGAAGTAAGAAACCTTAAACATTTTGTATCTGATTCAGATCTTGCTAAACACTCGAAAAATTTCAAACATTTCAGCATTCCGGCAACAGTCAAATTCACACTTCCTTCTTTAAAGTTCAAAATTGCCTTATGTGCGTTAAGAAACTCCATACCTAAAATAATCTGTGTACTGAGTAATGGAACAATAATAAAATTAGCAGAAAATTCGTATCCTTGACAAATGAAATTTAGGTTGGTCTGTTGTTTAACTTCCACACCTTTTCCAGAAATCGCTCCTCGAATTGTAGTTTTAGAAATAGGTAACACGGGACAGGCAATAGTTCTTTCACATATACGAAAAACTGATTCACTAATGACGTTCAATGGGCTCCCAGAATCTAAAACTGCAGTGAACTTATTCTTACCCACACATACTTCAATAACAGGATGTAAAAATGCGTCTACATTAGTTTCCTTTTCGTCTAACAAAATGTCTCTCATGTCTTCCAGTCGTACGTAGTGTAAAGTCGAAGTGTCATTACTTTCTGAACCGTCTATATTGCTGCCAGAAGCCGAAGCTGCTAGTCATTGTCGATTGTTTGCGTCACGTCTTTGATTATTCGCGTCATTTCGCGGATCAATTTCTACTAATTGCACTTGTCTCTCTGAAGTTCTGTCACGTGGAGGATGCCAATTAGGTCCTTCCTGTCTGTTAGATGCAAATTCTTGGTTGTGTCTGTTATTAAAATTTCTGTTTTCCTGTCTGTCTGCATAACTACTTCTTGTGTAATTTCGACTGTCACTTCTGAATTTATTGTTGTATCTACTACCCTGGTTATTTCTGTAGTAAGAATTTCTGTTACTGTATGAATAATTTCTATCTTGATGATACCGATTACTGTTTCCGTATGGTTGATCATTCCGGTAGGAATTACCGTTATTATAATTGTCTGTGTAATTTCTGTTAGAACGTCTGTTATTGTCATAAGGCTGGTATCTATTGTCCTGTCTGTTACGTCTGTCATTCTCAAAGTTACCCAAATAACGTCCGTTCCGATCACTATCCCTTTTCTCTGAAAATCTATCGTAATTACTGTTACTGAAAAAGTTACAAAAAGTCCCGTCGTCGTTGTCATACTCAAGTTCTTGTAACAAAGTCTTAAAAGTCTCAATGTCGTCTTTACATCTTCCGGCTAAAGCAATTTGTCTTATGGATTGTGGCAGCTTAGTTAAACAAATGCGAATTAATTCAGTCGGACTGTAAGGGTTGGAAAGGAACTGATTCTTTCGAATCATGTCTTCAAAATATTCTGCTGGCGTGCGGAATTCAGACTGTTTGAAATTACGCTGCATAATCAGACTGTGTTTGACTCTGTCTTGCGTGTTTTCGGACCAATATGCCGATAGAAATGCATGATAAAAATCATTCAGATTATTACAATCTCTAATGAGTGCACGCATCCGCGTCGCCGGTTCGTTTTCTAAATATCCACACATAAATTCCAGTTTGTGACTTAGTGGCCAATTTGGTGGGAGTGCATACATAAATTGATCTAACCATGCACATGGATGTATGTCATTTTTAGAATTGCGGAAGATCTTAAATTTCCGAACAGTCAAAAAGTGTTTATAGTCAAAGTTTTCGCCTCGTGGCGACAAAGACCTACCGCGTCTGTCCCAGTTTGAATGTCGATTATTGTCAAGTTCGCGCGCCTGGCGCTCTCTTGTTGTGTCCCGTAAATGAAATAAATTACTTTCTTCAAACCCCTCTGCTATCTGTGATTCTAAATTTCTTCTGCTGTCTTTTCCTACGATTTCGCCTTCAATTTGTTTGACTTGCTTTCGTAATGCCTCAACTTCCCTTTTAACGCGTTCATTAAATTTTCCCTGATTTTCAACATGCTTATTTATGTTCTGGTACTCTTCGGTTTCTGCAAATGGTAATGGAGCTGTATCATCTGAATCTCTATCCCCATTTAAACTAAGACTTGTCAATTTATCTGAAATCTCCTCAACTCTTTCCGATAAATCACCTATTTGTTCTTTCTGTCTATTTACGTCTTCCGTAAGTGTCGCGACTCGGGTTTCAGTATTAACACATTTGGTAGTTAACTGTTCATATTGTTGTTTTAGTTTATTTATTCTGTCATTTGGTACGGATTCCTCGATTCTCTCAAATATTTCTTCCTTATCGTGTGCACGTTGTAAATTTAACTCTGAAAATTTCTGTACTATCACGCGATCTCTCTCCTCCTGTTCTCTATCCTGTTCCCTTTGTCTAATCTCTACTGCAATTAATCTATTATTGTGAGCATTCAAAATCGGTTGTACTTCTTCTCTGATTTCTTTCTTTAATTCATCTTTCATATTTTTGAAACATGTCCCTATTCGTGAATCTAACCGTGTTTCCATTGTTTCCATCTCTGTTTTAATTGTGCCTATTTGTGATCCCAACTGTGATCCCAGTGAGTCTAACCGTGTTTCCATTGTTCCCCTATCTGTTTTTAATTCAGATCGTAACTGTGATCCCAGTGAGTCTAACCGTGTTTCCATTGTTCCCATCTGTGTTTTAATTGTTCCTATTTGTGATCCCAAATTTAATATTGCACCCATCAACTGCTCCATATTAGCTTGTTCGCAATTCCTTTCGCCCCTAACATTTCCCGCAAAACCAGTTTCATTCGTCATAGCTGTAAAGCTATCTGTGTTTGATGCTATTCCAGAATTTTCTATCGTTAATCTCGTATTCTGTGAATTTTCTGATTGAGAAAAATTTTGAAATGGTTCCGGACTACTTCCCCGACTTATTAAATTGATTTCCACTTCATTATTCAACATACTGTTCTCCTGTGTTGGCGAGTTCGCCATGTCAACAATTTCGTCATTCTCACTATTCATCATTTTTGCCTTTTTCATTGATCGCGTAATCATTTACAAAATATACAAAACTCGTCACTATATGAAAATTACACACAATGACTCTTTATCTCCAACAATACCCTTCACACGAAATGCTTCCCTCAAACACGATTAACGAACAATTGAAATAATTGCATTAAATTGTCAAACGCGTATACAAGGCAATAAAAATTAAATTTTGAAAAATACCATTAGAAGAATGCTAATTACCAAATCTACACATGCAATATAGACTACAATTACTAACTACAAATTACTACAACAATCCTACTGTCTATTTCTACAATCAGAAGATTCCAGGTTCGAATCCTGGCAGGGTCGCCACGTGCATGGGGGCTTTATTAAAAATGTAAATGCAAATAATTTTAATTTTTTTTTTTTTTTTTTTTTTTTTTTGCTTTAGTAGCTGTCTGTCTGATTACGAAGTCTCGTAACGGTTGGCCCTGACTGTTATTGTTACGCAATCTGACTGCTTAGAACAATAACAAAGAATGAAATGGAAATTTTCATTAACACAGTTAATTAATTAAGCCCCCAGCAACTATAAAACCAACGCAACAACAAGCACAAGAGTAACTGTTCTGTGTGTGGGAGTGTGACTCAACGTACGCATCTGGCACGGTTCTTCTTCAACAACACAACAATTTTTAAATAACATTATACTGAATTAATTAAAGAAAATACAAATACCATAATTACTCAAGAGAACCACAATTACACTCTAATCCAAGAACACAAGCCAGATGCTTTGTTGACTGAACCTGTAATGACACATTATTTAAAACATGGAAATAATGAAAAATAAATCAAGTTTCGTTACCTTCATATATTGACCAAAATCACTCTCATAATTACAATATATCTCCACACCGCCTCGCTATTACCACATCTGAACAAGAACCTTTCAGTATCACATCTCAGCAAGCACTCCCTACTAGCACATCTGAACACCAACTGACTACTACGAGCTCTCCCCAAGCAGTGACCTCTAGCACATCTCAATAATGACTGCCCGTGGAGGCGGCGGAACAATGCTCTCTAGCGATCTCTGGCGCTGTGGCTCAGTGTAGCCACCTTTCATTCATATATTGACCAAAATCACTCTCATAATTACAATATATCTCCACACCGCCTCGCTATTACCACATCTGAACAAGAACCTTTCAGTATCACATCTCAGCAAGCACTCCCTACTAGCACATCTGAACACCAACTGACTACTACGAGCTCTCCCCAAGCAGTGACCTCTAGCACATCTCAATAATGACAGCCCGTGGAGGCGGCGGAACAATGCTCTCTAGCGATCTCTGGCGCTGTGGCTCAGTGTAGCCACCTTTCACTACTTTGTACCTATGTTTTCCTTCCCAACTTCTGTGATGGCCCTTTTTAGAGATGTCCATTCCTCTTCAACTGTACTGCCTACTGCGCTATTCCTTATTGCTGTATCTATAGCGTTAGAGAACTTCAAACGTATCTCGTCATTCCTTAGTACTTGCGTATCCCACTTCTTTGCGTATTGATTCTTCCTGACTAATGTCTTGAACTTCAGCCTACTCTTCATCACTACTATATTGTGATCTGAGTCTATATCTAATCCTGGGTACGCCTTACAATCCAGTATCTGCTTTCGGAATCGCTGTCTGACCGTGATGTAATCTAACTGAAATCTTCCCGTACCTCCCGGCCTTTTCCAAGTGTACCTCCTCCTCTTGTGATTCTTGAACAGGGTATTCGCTATTACTAGTTGAAACTTGTTACAGAACTCAATTAGTCTTTCTCCTCTTTCATTCCTTGTCCCAAGCCCATATTCTCCTATAACCTTTTCTTCTACTCCTTCCCCTACAACTGCATTCCAGTCGCCCATGAATATTAAATTTTCGCCCCCCTTTACATACTGCATTACCCTTTCAATATCCTCATACACTTTCTCTATCTGTTCATCTTCAGCTTGCGACGTCGGCATGTATACCTGAACTATCGTTGTCGGTGTTGGTCTGCTGTCGATTCTGATTAGAACAACCCGGTCACTGAACTGTTCACAGTAACACACCCTCTGCCCTACCTTCCTATTCATAACGAATCCTACGCCTGTTATAGCATTTTCTGCTGCTGTTGATATTACCCGATACTCATCTGACCAGAAATCCTTGTCTTCCTTCCACTTCACTTCACTCACTCCTACTATATCTAGATTGAGCCTTTGCATTTCCCTTTTCAGATTTTCTAGTTTCCCTACCACGTTCAAGCTTCTGACATTCCACGCCCCGACTCGTAGAACGTTATCCTTTCGTTGATTATTCAATCTTTTTCTCATGGTAACCTCCCCCTTGGCAGTCCCCTCCTGGAGATCCGAATGGGGGACTATTCCGGAATCTTTTTCCAATGGAGAGATCATGACACTTCTTCAAATACAGGCCACATGTCCTGTGGATACACGTTACGTGTCTTTAATGCAGTGGTTTCCATTGCCTTCTGCATCCTCATGTCGTTGATCATTGCTGATTCTTCCGCCTTTGGGGGCAATTTCCCACCCCTAGGACAAGAGAGTGCTCTGAACCTCTATCCGCTCCTCCGCTCTCTTTGACAGGGCCGTTGGCAGAATGAGGCTGACTTCTTATGCCGGAAGTCTTCGGCCGCCAATGCTAATTATTTATCAAAATTTAGGCAGTGGCGGGGATCGAACCCGGGACCGAAGACGTTTTGATTATAAAACAAAGACGCTACCCCTTGACCACAGGTGAGATTGGCGACTATTATTAAAGTATTCAGTCTTGCGGAGACTTTTCGGTACTCTGATATGATCTTTGGTTAGTATTGTTTACGGGCTCTTTCTTCTTTTTATTCTTGTTTGCACCCGATGTCGTGCCTTTAAGGGGGACGAAAATATTTCTCAAATACAGGATTTTTTCTCCGTAGTGGAACGTAGTAGACATATGGGATTTTCTGGAATGAATTAAGCATAAATGTGAATTTTTATTGTATTTTTTCACTGAAAAATATTACTGTCTTCACTGTGTAATTGGGATTTTCCCGAGGCAGCTCTGAAAGGAGGTGGATTGACGGTTGTCACTGCAGCTCCGGTTGTGGTTGTCTGAAAGATGAGTTTAACATACCAACCGGATCCTCACGGACGTAATTTTAGTTAATCTTAGGGATTCGCAAAAAAATATTTTTTGGCGAAATTATAATCATTTGAAAGCTAATGGTCATTTTTCGCCTCGTCTTTTTTGGCCGAAATAAATACTAAATGACGATATAAAAAACGGCTACGAAGAGCAGAAGAGAATTTGCTTCAAGGGGGATCGAAAATGGTTAAAATCGGATGAAAATTGTAGCTTGGGCGGCGACAACCATGCCGAAAACATGGTTTCGAAAAAAAAAGCGTTTTAAGTTCGACAAATATGTTATTGTACAACAACTAATGAATTGTTGTTGTTGTTGTGGTCCTCAGTCCAGAGACTGGTTTGATGCAGCTCTCCGTGCTACTCTATCCTGTGCAAGCTTCTTCATCTCCCAGTACCTACTGCAACCTACATCCTTCTGAATGTGCTTAATGTATTCATCTCTTGGTCTCCCTCTACGATTTTTACCCTCCACGCTGTCCTCCAATACTAAATTGGTGATCTCTTGATGCCTCACAACATGTCCTACCAACCGGTCCCTTCTTCTAGTCAAATTGTGCCACAAACTCCTCTTCTCCCCAATTCTATTCAATACCTCCTCATTAGTTATGTGATCTACCCATCTAATCTTCAGCATTCTTCTGTAGCACCACATTTCGAAAGCTTCTATTCTCTCCTTGTCCAAACTATTTATCGTACATGTTTCACTTCCATACATGGCTACACTCCGTACAAATACTTTCAGAAACGACTTCCTGTCATTTAAATCAATACTCGATGTTAACAAATTTCTCTTCTTCAGAAACGCTTTCCTTGACATTGCCAGTCTACATTTTATATCCTCTCTACTTCGACCATCATCAGTTATTTTACTCCCTAAATAGCAAAACTTGTTTACTACTTTAAGTGTCTCATTTCCTGCTCTAATTCCCTCAGCATCGCCCGAGTTAACTCGACTACATTCCATTATACTCGTTTTGCTTTTGTTGATGTTCATCTTATACCCTCCTTCCAAGATAGTGTCCATTCCGTTCAACTGGTCTTCCAAATCCTTTGCTGTCTCTGACAGAATCACAATGTCATCGGCGAACCTCAAAGTTTTTATTTCTTCTCCATTGACTTTAATACCTATTCCGAACTTTTCTTTTGTTTCCTTTACTGCTTGCTCAATATACAGATTGAATAGCATCGGGGAGAGGCTACAACCCTGTCTCACTCCCTTCCCAAACACTGCTTCCCTTTCATGTCCCACGACTCTTATAACTGCCATCTGGTTTCTGTACAGATTGTAAATAGCCTTTCACTCCCTGTATTTTACCCCTGCCACCTTCAGAATCTGAAAGAGAGTATTCCAGTCAACATTGTGAAAAACTTTCTCTAAGTCTACAAATTCTAAATACGTAGGATTGCCTTTTCTTAATCTAGCTTCTAAGATAAGTCGTAAGGTCAGTATTGCCTCACGTGTTCCAATATTTCTACGGAATCCAAACTGATCTTTCCCGAGGTCGGCTTCTACCAGTTTTTCCATTCGCCTGTAAAGAATTCGCGTTAGTACTTTGCAACCGTGACTTATTAAACTGATAGTTCTGTAATTTTCACATCTGTCAACACCTCCTTTCTTTGGGATTGGAATTATTATGGTCTTCTTGAAGTCTGAGGGTATTTCGCCTGTCTCATGCATCTTGCTCAGCAGATGGTAGAGTTCTGTCAGGACTGGCTCTCCCAAGACTGCCAGTAGTTCTAATGGAATGTTGTCTACTTCTGGGGCCTTGTTTCGACTTAGGTCTTTCAGTGCTCATATAAAAAAGGGACAAAGCTTGAAACTCACGGGATGTCATCAGTGCCTGGTCTATATTAATTATCTCCACGGCTAGTAGATGGCCGCTTTCTGCTACTTTGATCTCATAAGCCCTCATTTCCGTCCTCAAAGCCCTTTTCGTCACTGAGCGCCTCGCCGCTGGCGTCTCTATCTTCACAGAGTCGCCGAGTTTGGTTTAAAGGACATTTGCCACGTGCATGAATGTAGTCCGCCCTACACTGAATAGACATATTTCCGAATTTGAAGCAATGTTGACAATTTCTCTTTGTTAGAGCACTTGCCCGCGAAAGGCAAAGGTCCCGAGTTCGAATCTCGGTCCGGCACACAGTTTTAATCTGCCAGGAAGTTTCAACTTCTCTTTTGCAGGCGTTATTTTTGGAACGTATCTCCAAATGAGACTACTGAAAATTTCGTTAACATTTTCAGTAAAACCGTCCAAACAACGTTCCAGCAAATCAGGTTTACTCAAATTGGTGATGGCGTTTTGTGTTTGTAACTTTGATATTCACCGTTTGCTTTAGCTTCAAACCCTCACAGAATTGTTACTTTTTGGAGTTTACGCAAAATATTTTGGAGAATAATTCTTCAATGTATATAAATTCGAACTCCGCAATAAAAAGAATTTCGTGTTTTTTTCCGACCGTCATCCTCTCGTTCCCCTTAAGGGGCTCCGGAACGCCCTATACTTGCAATCTTAAAATAACGCTTATAAATTACATCTTTCCTCACAAAGTATTTGAGGTAGGAAGTTGAACTTTTTACAGGTTATTTATTGGAATATGGGCTACAACTTAACACAGGGATTTTACAAAATTTTAGTTCAGTTATTAAAGATGATTTTTTTCGTAATGAAAATTCACAACATTTTTTTGCAATTTTTTATTTATATATTCAAAAATATACAGGTTTTTGGAAAAAGGCTGTGTTAAATTATGCAGAAGGTACTGTGTAACATTTACTGAAAGTTTGAAACAAATATGTTTGGAAGATCCTTAGAAAACATGTAATTAGTATGAGAAAATAAAAGTTTTGGGAATCGAGCGACAAAGATTGGATTAACTTTTTAGTGCATTCCAGGTCCATAGGATGGATTATCTTCATCCTCTGCAAACTCCTCCTCCAGCTTCCTCTTGTTCCTCCTCCTGTTTACTCTTGCTTGTATTTCTAGACTCTTTACAGCCCTGTCTGCAGCCCGAAGGCGTTCCTTGTCTAAAGCAAGCATCGCTCGTACCATGTTAGAACCTATCTTCATTCCCATATTTCTAAATACCTTGCACCTTACAATGTTGCCATCATTGAAAGTCGCAACAGCATCATACACACCAAAGTGAGGTGTTTCTATTCCAACAAATACAGTCTTGGGGATTCTCGACCATATAACACTATTTACACTTTAATTGGGGTTTTGAGTTTTTCCGTGAATACACTTTTTCAACAGTTCAGGTGCTGCTAAGTTTCTGAAAACAAGGTTAGCCACAACACATACTTTATCTCACATCACTAAAATGTACCTGATGAACACGAACGTTAATCATAACACCATTTGACAGCAGTTTAACAGCGCCACAGTGGGTCACGCCCATGTAGAACACATTTCAAAAAAAATTTAAAAATACTTGTAGTCTTCGGAATTGAATAAATTATATATCTATTAAAAGGTAATAGTCTGCAGATCCAGAAAACGCAAAAAAGTAAATATTGAACTTTTCATGATTTTGAGCCTTTCCGGAGCCCATTAATAAAGGATTACATCAGCCGCAGCGTTTTTTATTCAACATGGAACGATTTGCGACTACACGATGTTTTTCCCCCTAATTTTCCTTCTTTAGACTGATCTAACAGCAGCAGCAAACGGTGGGTGATGACGTCAGTCGCTGTTGTTTGCAGGCGGGCGTGCTATGGAGGGTCCAGGCCGTGGCTAACTAGGCGTGCGGCCTTTGTGGAGGAAGGGTCCTGTAGCTGCGGTATCAGCAAGTGGCGAACGCTCGTGCCGTGGAGGGGGCGGGCTTAATGGACGATCGGAAGCCGAGCAGGGGAGCAGCCGAGGGCGAAAGCGTGAGTCCTCTCTCACTTACCTCCTGTGCTCCTCCTGCACCGTACAGGCTGCAAGAACAGGAAACAGGGCGCAGCCACTGTACGCACTGTATTGTTACATTTATTGTGATTTATGTACCCGTGGTCTAGGGGTAGCGTCTTCGATTCATAATCAAAACGTCTTCGGTCCCGGGTTCGATCCCCGCCACAGTCTAATTTTTGATAAATATGCCGAAGACTTCCGGCATAAGAAGTCAGCCTCATTCTGCCAACGGCCCTGTCAAAGAGGGTGGAGGAGCGTATTGAGGTTCAGGGCACTCTCTTGTCCTAGGGGTGTGAAACTGCCCCCAAAGGCGGAAGAATCAGCAATGATCAACGACATGAGGATGCAGAAGGCAATGGAAACCACTGCATTAAAGACACGTAACGTGTATCCACAGGACATGTGGCCTGTAACTGAAGAAGTGTCATGATGATCTCTCCATTGGCAAAAGATTCCGGAATAGTCCCCCATTCGGATCTCCAGGAGGGGACTGCCAAGGGGGAGGTTACCATGAGAAAAAGATTGAATAATCAACGAAAGGATAACGTTCTACGAGTCGGGGCGTGGAATGTCAGAAGCTTGAACGTGGTAGGGAAACTAGAAAATCTGAAAAGGGAAATGCAAAGGCTCAATCTAGATATAGTAGGAGTGAGTGAAGTGAAGTGGAAGGAAGACAAGGATTTCTGGTCAGATGAGTATCGGGTAATATCAACAGCAGCAGAAAATGGTATAACAGGTGTAGGATTCGTTATGAATAGGAAGGTAGGGCAGAGGGTGTGTTACTGTGAACAGTTCAGTGACCGGGTTGTTCTAATCAGAATCGACAGCAGACCAACACCGACAACGATAGTTCAGGTATACATGCCGACGTCGCAAGCTGAAGATGAACAGATAGAGAAAGTGTATGAGGATATTGAATGGGTAATGCAGTATGTAAAGGGGGACGAAAATTTAATAGTCATGGGCGACTGGAATGCAGTTGTAGGGGAAGGAGTAGAAGAAAAGGTTACAGGAGAATATGGGCTTGGGACAAGGAATGAAAGAGGAGAAAGACTAATTGAGTTCTGTAACAAGTTTCAACTAGTAATAGCGAATACCCTGTTCAAGAATCACAAGAGGAGGAGGTACACTTGGAAAAGGCCGGGAGGTACGGGAAGATTTCAGTTAGATTACATCACGGTCAGACAGCGATTCCGAAAGCAGATACTGGATTGTAAGGCGTACCCAGGATTAGATATAGACTCAGATCACAATATAGTAGTGATGAAGAGTAGGCTGAAGTTCAAGACATTAGTCAGGAAGAATCAATACGCAAAGAAGTGGGATACGCAAGTACTAAGGAATGACGAGATACGTTTGAAGTTCTCTAACGCTATAGATACAGCAATAAGGAATAGCGCAGTAGGCAGTACAGTTGAAGAGGAATGGACATCTCTAAAAAGGGCCATCACAGAAGTCGGGAAGGAAAACATAGGTACAAAGTAGGTAGCTGCGAAGAAACCATGGGTAACAGAAGAAATACTTCAGTTGATTGATGAAAGGAGGAAGTAGAAATATGTTCCGGGAAAATCAGGAATACAGAAATACAAGTCGCTGAGGAATGAAATAAATAGGAAGTGCAGGGAAGCTAAGACGAAATGGCTGCAGGAAAAATGTGAAGACATCGAGAAAGATATGATTGTCGGGAGGACAGACTCAGCATACAGGAAAGTCAAAACAACCTTTGGTGACATTAAAAAAAGCAACGGTGGTAACATTAAGAGTGCAACGGGAATTTCACTGTTAAATGCAGAGGAGAGAGCAGATAGGTGGAAAGAATACATTGAAAGTCTCTATGAGGGTGAAGATTTGTCTGATGTGATAGAAGAAGAAACAGGAGTCGATTTAGAAGAGATAGGGGATCCAGTATTAGAATCGGAATTTAAAAGAGGTTTGGAGAACTTACGGTCAAATATGGCAGAAGGGATAGATAACATTCCATCAGAATTTCTAAAATCATTGGGGGAAGTGGCAACAAAACGACTATTCACGTTGGTGTGTAGAATATATGAGTCTGGCGACATACCATCTGACTTTCGGAAAAGCATCATCCACACAATTCCGAAGTCGGCAAGAGCTGACAAGTGCGAGAATTATCGCACAATCAGCTTAACAGCTCATGCATCGAAGCTTCTTACAAGCATAATATACAGAAGAATGGAAAATAAAATTGAGAATGCGCTAGGTGACGATCAGTTTGGCTTTAGGAAAAGTAAAGGGACGAGAGAGGCAATTCTGGCGTTACGGCTAATAATGGAAGCAATGCTAAAGAAAAATCAAGATACTTTCATAGGATTTGTCGACCTGGAAAAAGCGTTCGACAATATAAAATGGTGCAAGCTGTTCGAGATTCCGAAAAAAGTAGGGGTAAGCTATAGGGAGAGACGGGTCATATACAATATGTACAACAACCAAGAGGGAATAATAAGAGTGGGCGATCAAGAACGAAGTGCTCGTATTAAGAAGGGTGTAAGGCAAGGCTGTAGCCTTTCGCCCCTACTCTTCAATCTGTAGATCGAGGAAGCAATGATGGAAATAAAAGAAAGGTTCAGGAGTGGAATTAAAATACAAGTTGGAAGGATATCAATGATACGATTCGCTGATGACATTGCTATCCTGAGTGAAATTATCAAAGACCATTGTTGTATACAGTGTCCATGTAAACAATTGATATACGGGAGAATTCTCAATATAAGAGTTGCCATGACGGCTCTTCTACTGCCGGGTCTGCTAGTACGCTGACAATACTGTGCGCCCGAGGCTGGCAGAGCACCGCTTATGTTCACTTCTTGTAGAGGCCGCTCCTGTCGTGGTGACGTCCCAGTCGGCGTGCTATTGGCTGGTGTCGTCTCTCAGCCTTCTCTGCTCTCACGTTCTTCATCTCCGTTCCGGCGCTTTTCGTTACGCCGGAACATAATATTCCCAATTGTAAGTTCCCTTCGTCTTTATTAGAGCAAGAACAAAATCGATTAACATTGCATTTGAACAGAGATAATAAAAATCAGAGATAACGCAATCATAAGGTTCGATTTTTTTATGCAAGGAGTGACGTCTTTGGCTCCTAAACACAGTACAGTATCTGATACAGTTATTTTCGTAGTAAAATGTGATATTACAGTACCGTTACTGGGAAAATTCAGTTCACACTGTGTACCAACGACAGGTCGCTATAAGGAAGGAAAGCACTTGTTTTCATTGTGACTTTGGTAAGCTGGTGGTGAGCGGGAGAGGGAGGCGTGGAACACGAAACTGACACAACACATGCGAAAACAACAGGAAAATCCGTCATATACAGCAAATACCTGTCCTACCTCTAAATATATTAGACTGGAGAATATGCTCGTAGCGTTTTAGTTTTGCATGTTGGCATTCCAGTTGCTGTGAGTTTATCTATCGATTGTCATTACTCGTTTGTAGTTCACTCCTGCTATTAGAGTTTACGTATTGTTTTACATATAGTCATTTGGTCATTTGGAGACAGTGAGGAGAGCAGTGGACGCTGGAAAATGTAGTTCCAGGCGGAGATATTAGAACATTTGCGACATATTCTTCTGTTTGACTTCAGTAGAGGGATGACAAGAGCGTACACAGGCAGATGTACGAGGTGCGACAATAAAGTAATGAGACTGATGTAAAAAAATGTTGCTTACCGTTTTCGTCAAGTTTAGTGTTGTCTCATTCAGAGTAGTTCCCTTCTGATTGCACACACTTTTTCCAGCGCTTCTTCCATTAATGGTAACATTTCTGGAACTCATCTTCTGTAATATCCTCCAAGACCCTCGTCACAGCTTTTTGGACATCTTGTATTGTTTGAAAATGGTATCCCTTGACCGCCGTTTTGACTCTTGGAAGTAGAAGAAAGTCGCACGGAGCGATATCTGGTGAATAAGGTGCCTCTGGTGGTGCTGAAATTTGTTTTGATGTTAAAAATTGCTGTACTGACAGAGCAGTATGGGATGGCGCATTACCGTGATGCAGAATCTTCAGTAATTATTAGATGAACCGTTTCTTGATTGAAGTTCAGTTATTCTGCAATCACTTTCATGGATAATCTTCGATCAGATCGTACGAGTTCACGCACCCTGGCCAAGTTGACATCCATCCGTGAGGCTGATGGTCGTCCACTGCGGTCTTCATCTTCAACATTCGTTCTGCTTTCACTAAACATTTTATGCCAATGAAAAACTTGAGCTCTTGACATAACCTCCTCTCCAAAAGCCTTCTGAAGCTTACCGTAAGTTGTCGTCGCGTTTTCACCCAATTTAACGCAAAAAAAATGGCATACCGTTGCGCAGTATTATGCGGTTCCATTTCCGTGACGAGAGACACTAACACGTGTTAACTTATTACAGCACAACTCACGACTGAGCAGTTGCATCGACGTGCTGCTTGGACCAGAAGCAGCTTTTAGACCGAGGTCAAAGGTATTGTGCCTACGCAGGCCTGCAGGGTTGCCACATCTTGCAAAGATAGTTAGTCTCATTACTTTATTGTCGCACCTCGTACTTGCATTGTGTATGGGGATAATGTCATTGCACAGAACATGGCAAGAAAATGGTTTCCTCGTTTTAAGAAGGATCGTTTTGACATTACTGACTCTGCAAGTTTAGGAAGACCTTCGAGTTTGGTGGAGATTCTTTAAAAGCATTAATCTACAATGTTCCACGTCAGTGTAGTGAAGGACTGACAAACGTGAGGAACCGTGATCATTGCACCATCGTGCGACATTTGCTTACAGTGGGGAATGTACAAAGGTCGGGTGTATGGGCACCGCGTGCTCTGAGCGAAAATCATAAAAATCAGTGGGTGACCACCTGTGGATCTCTGGTTCTCGTCATCAAATGGTTCTTGAACAACACCGACCATTGCTAACCTGTATTGTTACTGTTGACGAGAAATGATACCTTTATGTTAACAGAAGAAAAGAGAGGAATGACTAAACAAAGCGGCAACTCCCTGTACAAAGACCTGTATGCAACCACGAAAGATAACGCTATGCATCTGGTCTAACAGCGATGGTGTGTTGTTCTTCGAATTGCTTCTCTGAGGTGTGACCATCACTCGTAACGTTTATTGTCAACAACTGAGACGTCTTTCGGGCGCTGTTCAAGGACAACGACCAAGACTGCGTCGAGTGAGTCCATGATAACGCCTGCAGGCCTCCTGCTAGGCAAAAAACACTAAACAGGAGTTGGGTTGGGAATTCATAGCTCACCCACCTTATTCACCTGATCCTTCTTGTGGTGTCACCGCCAGACACCACACTTGCTAGGTGGTAGCCTTTAAATCGGCCGCGGTCGGTTAGTATACGTCGGACCCGCGTGTCGCCACTATCAGTGATTGCAGACCGAGCGCCGCCACACGGCAGGTCTAGAGAGACTTCCTAGCACTCGCCACAGTTGTACAGCCGACTTTGCTAGCGATGGTTCACTGACTACAGACGCTCTCATTTGCAGAGACGACAGTTTAGCATAGCCTTCAGCTACGTGATTTGCTACGACCTAGCAAGGCGCCATATTCAGTTACTATGTATTCTGAACAGATAATATTGTAATCATGTACCGTCAAGTGCGACGTTCATCATTAATGGATTAAAGTTATCAAACTTATTACGTCCACTTTCTGAATTTTAATTCCTTCTCATGTTCCAGACCTCACGTCATCCCTCCTCACGCCAGCCTGCGTGAGCTAAAACGCGTGCAAATGGTTCAAATGGCTCTGAGCACTATGCGACTTAACTTCTAAGGTCATCGGACGCCTAGAACTTAGAACTACTTAAACCTACCTAACCTAAGGACATCACACACATCCATGCCCGAGACAGGATTCGAAACTGCGACCGTAGCGGTCGCTCGGTTCCAGACTGTAGCGCCTAGAACCGCACGGCCAAACGCGTGCATTCCGGCCTCCTCTAGTAACACGGTGTTGGCTCTTCAGCCAACAGAACACTTCTTGTGGTATCAACGTTCGATACCACACTTGTTAGAGGTTGAAATTATCGACCGCGGTCCGTAATAGATATCGCTGGACCCGCGAGTCGCGACCAGTGCCATTAGCGCCGCTCCGCGGCTTGTGACAAGTTCCTAGCGAGCTCTCGTCCTCCCTTGCTCGGGACGTCAACTAGGAATGTAGCATAGCCTTCAGCGGATAGGAGGCAATCTCTAGCAAGGCTCTTAGTCAAGTATGGCGTAAGTAATGCCTCTCAAGATATCTGTTTGTAATTATATATATGCAGCATGTGAAGAATCCTGTAACACAAGTTAAGTACAATGTATATTACTTTTTTTCCAATGACTACTACTTATTTCAGTCGTTGCAGATACAGACTGTGCAGCCAGCTTCCTACCGACTTCACTGCCAAACCTGCAGTATATGTTCCTATTTAGCATTGGCCACCTGTCATTAGAACAACTGACGACGAGAAACACTTCTCCTTTAGATTTTCACGCTTTCCGCTCTTTACCTAACAACCTTAAACGAACTTTCTTCCCGAGTGCAAACGCTCACCGAGCATGACTCGATGAGTTCTTCATCTCAAAACAACGTGAGTTCTACCGTCGCGGAATCGAAAAGCTATCCCAGCGTTGGCAGGCTATTGTAAATAGTGATGGGAAGTATATTATTGATGACTAAAATGTCTGTATCTGTTATGTTTATTAAACTGATGGAAAAACGCTACGAACTTACGCACCAACGTAACAGATCCACATTATTTATGAGTAATTCACTTTTGAGTGTTGGACAGAGGATTCATACAACAACTTTCAGTTTATTTATCAACCGTTCCAGTCTCGAATAACCCGTGGTAAGAATGAGCACTTAAATCTTTACATGTGAGCTCTTATTTCTCTTATTTATTACGAATGTCATATCTCCCTATGTACTGAGAGTTTATAAATTAGTTATACGAGGGCTATTCGGAATGCAAGGAACGACAGGTCGCGAAATGGAAACCACAGTGAAAATCAGAAATGTTTTACTGTATTTGCAACAGTTAGCTACAACTTCAAGTTACTTGTCTCCACAGCTGCCGATTCTACTTAGACGTTTGTCGTACAGTTGTACCAACTTTCCAAAACCCTCATTATAGAAGGCAGCCGCCAGTGCTTTCCACCAATTCTCTACGCTGACCTACAGCTGGATGTCTGTGCCAAAATGTTGTCTTCATAGCCATCGCTTCATGTGAGCAGAGATGAAAGTCAGAGGGAGACAATTGCGGGCTGTATTGTGGGTAACCAAACATTTACAATTGAAAACGATGCAGGAGCATCTTCATTGCCCCTGCAGAATGCGGCTGAGGATTGTGTTGAAGAAGAAACCGCACGACAGTTAAGTAATGTTGGCTGCATAGCTTCAGGCGAAATTTCTCAGCAGACCCTCGTATTAGGCGGGAGACACCGTTGTTCTCGGTATCTTTATGTGCTCCCTGTGTGCTCACAACTAAAGAGGACGACGTAACACGATCGACAGGAATACTAAAGACACTACCCAACACAACTGTGCAAAACGACATCGCATTTTCACTGTGGTTTCCATTACGCGACCGATCGTTCCTTACTTTCCGAATAACCCTCGTACAAACGTAACTTTTAACTCTGAAAAGGATAAATAACTTACAGAAATGTTTGTTACAGAACTCAGTGCAGTACATATTCAGGTTTTATTTCCGCCTAAGACAGTTAGTTCGTGACATTCCTGCTAGGTAGCAAGCAGGAATGGATTATTCCGTCATCAAATCGTATAACGGTGCAGAGCCTGCGCAGTGTTGTTTATGGTTTCATTAATCCATATCCGCTACAACAGTTCAGAGACAATTCTGGAGTAAATATCACAAGCCATCACCTCAAAGACAAAACTGTTAGTAATTGTCATAAGCGTTTCACCAAGTGTATCACAAAGGACGCTGGGTCGGGGTAGACGTGCAGCCTCTGCTGCAGCCATTGAACAAGTCGGCAGTCTTACGTTCGCAGTCCGGGTAGTAGCAGTGAACGTTTGTAAATAAAACTTGTGGATATGCTGCATGCAGTGCTGTATCAAACATTTCTGTAAGTTATTTACCGTGGCCGAACTGTTCTAGGCGCTACAGTCTGGAGCCGCACGAACGCTACCGTCGCAGGTTCGAATCCTGCCTCGGGCATGGATGTGTGTGCTGCCCTTAGGTTAGTTAGGTTTAAGTAGCTCTAAGTTCTAGGGGACTGATGACCACAGCAGTTAAGTCCCATAGTGCTCAGAGCCATTTGAACCATTTTTTAAGTTATTTACCTTTTTCACCATTAAAGTTTACTTATGTATGACTAGTTTATAAACCCACTGTATATCAGCGTCGAAAAATATGGTTATTGGATTACTTTGGAGAGATGTCACAGCAACAAAAAAACGCCTTTTTTCTAGTAACTGACACCCCATCCCGCTTGTTACATCCATGACAGCCTCCTGTTTCGCGTAAATACAAAACACACTACTCTTTTCGTACTTTTTCGATGTCCTTCGTCAATTATATCTCGCAACGATTGCATACTGCGCAACAATACTCCAGAAGAGGACGGAAAAGCGTAGTGTAGGCAATCTTTGGTTACACATTCTAAGTGTTCTGCGAATAAAACGCAGCATTTGATTCTCTTTCCTCACAAAATTTTCTACGTGATGGTTCCAGTTTCACTTCTAACGTAATTTATTGGTATCTCGTTGAAATGACTAACTTTAAAAGATATGTTTAACCGTGAAACCGATAATCATCTTGGAGTTGAACCTCTTTCTTTCCGTGTTTGTTTTAACAATACGTATGTTTTTGGATAGGGTCCGCCTTTAGCAAAACATAATTTTGTTTTTCAACCCAAACATGTTTCACTGCAGTTGCAGCATCTTCAGTGGGCTTTCATTTTTCATCTGTTAAAGATAAAGAATGTTCTTTACTGTTTGTATGCATGTAACTATTAGTTCCTAAATCGTTATTACAGATATTTGAAAAAACACATAAATTATGAATTCATACCTTTTTACCACATGGTGTGGTCTTTCTGATGTGTTGTGTTCCTACAGTGACTGTTTTTTCCACAAATTGTCATACACAGAACACAAAAGAGCATTAAAAAGTAACATCTGGCATTCCACATTTGCTGAACACCTCATGGACAAGAAACATAACCCAACCAACATCAATATTGATTTGAAAATTCTCAAATGCGGCAATATCTCCCCACAAAAACTAATAATTGAAGAAAATTATCAGATACAAAATGCCATAGTGGAAGGAAAACAGATAATAAATGAATACACAGCTCTCTGCAATGGAATTCTGTTCTCTGCCCTCAAAGAATTATTAGACAAGGCCAACCTATAGAGCTCTCACCCCCCACCCAGCCCCCCCACCCCCTCACACACAAAAATACCGTAAGACCTACTGTCACTCTCTCTCTCTCTCTCTCTCTCTCTCTCTCTTTCTCTCTTCCTCTCCCTCTCTCTCTCCCTTTTCACACTGCCCGCCATGTTTTGTTTTTACCGCTGGTAAACAGTAACAGTGGCAACTCAATACCCGTATATAGTGTTTGACAGTGATGAAGATGAGGAAAATGAAAAGGTAAGTGAAACATTATGTAAATAGACACACACACACACACATAATTAATTAATTTCAGACATAGAAATAACAATTTTCAAATCGTAATTTTGGCTTAAACAATTTATCTACTTTAAAGTGTAAGTGGTTGCAGATGACAAACTGTGGCACAAAACAGTTACTGTAGAAACACAACGCATCAGAAAAACCACTCCATGTAGTAGAAGGGTATGAATTTATAATTTATGAGTTTATTCAAATATCTGTAATTACGATTTAGAAACTAATAGTTACATGTTAACAGATGAAAAACAAAAGCCCACTGAAGATGCTGCAACTGCAGTGAAACATGTTTGGGTTAAAAAACAAAACTGTGTTTTGCTAATGGCGGACCCTATCCAGAAACATACGTATCGTGAAACCGACATTTAACGGATGTTTTCGTTCTCATGTGGAGGACCACAAACTTTTTACTGTTTAGGGCCAATTGTTAATTTTCTCACCATACAGATAATTTTGCTGGTTGGTTTTGGTCTTCTGATTGCTTTACTAGACGTTAAAACAGAAAATCATCTGCAAACACTGCGCGAGGGCTGCTCTCACTGTCTCTTAAATAGTATATATTAATTAGGAACAGGAGAGGGCCTAAAACACTTCCTTGGGGAACGCCAGATATAGCTTCTGTTTCACTGGACATCCTTCCATCAGTTGATGGGTAATGTGATCTTTCTGCAAGATATCATGAATTCAGTCGCACAGCTGAGACGATATGGCATCCACACAGTTTGATCAGAAACAGTTCCTGAGGAACGGTGTCAAAAGTACAGGGTGATTCAAAAAGAATACCACAACTTTAAAAATGTGTATTTAATGAAAGAAACGTAATATAACCTTCAGTTATACATCATTACAAAGAGTATTTAAAAAGTTTTTTTTTCACTCAAAAACAAGTTCAGAGATGTTCAATATGGCCCCCTCCAGACACACGAGCAATATCAACCCGATATTCCAACTCGTTCCACACTCTCTGTAGCATATCAGGCGTAACAGATAGCTGCTGTTATTTCTCGTTTCAAATCATCAATGGTGGCTGGGAGAGGTGGCCGAAACACCATATCCTTAACATACCCCCATAAGAAAAAATCGCAGGGGGTAAGATCAGGGCTTCTTGGAGGCCAGTGATGAAGTGCTCTGTCACGGGCTGCCTGGCGGCCGATCCATCGCCTCGGGTAGTTGACGGACAGGTAAGTGCCAATGTGGTGGCGCTCCATCCTGCTGAAATATGAATTGTTGTGCTTCTTGTTCGAGCTGAGGGAACAGCCAGTTCTCTAACATCTCCAGGTACTGTAGTCCAGTTACAGTAGCACCTTCGAAGAAAAAGGGACCAAAAACTTTATTGGCTGAAATGGCACAGAAAACGTTCACCTTAGGCGTTTAATACACCACCTATCAGGAGGTTTAACACAATACTTCGTTCGAAATGCACGCTGAACAACTGTCGTCGATTCACTTCTGCCGTACTCAATAACACAAAAAGCTTTCTGTTGAGCGGTCGCCATCTTAGCATCAACTGACGCTGACGCCTAGTCAACAGCGGCTCAAGCGAACAAATGTACAACTAAATGAAACTTTATAGCTCCCTTAATTCGCCGACAGATAGTGCTTAGCTCTGCCTTTTGTCGTTGCAGAGTTTTAAATTCCCAAAGTTGTGGTATTCTTTTTGAATCACCCTGTATTATGGCTATGTACAAATAAGAAATCAGTCTGAGGTACTTCGTCGATAGGATTTATTACTTCCTGTGCATAAAGAGCCAGTTGTGTTTCACAAGAACGACATTTTCTGCACCGGGCGAGGTGGCGCATTGGTCAGCACAATGGACTGGCATTAAGGAGGACGACCAAATCTGTGTCCGGCCATCGAGATTCGGGTTTTCCGTGATATCCCTAAAACGATGCAGGCCGGTGCTGGGATACTTGCTGTGAAAAGGGCACGGCCTATCTCCTTAGCCAACCTTTCCTTGTGTTCTGTCTCTAATGACTTCGCTGTCCATAGGTTCTCTCTTTTCATGTTTGCTGAGTTCGTGCTGCTTATAAACTGAAGAACCAAAGAAACTGGTATACATGCCTAATATTGTGTAGGGGCCTCGTGAACACGCAGAAGTGCCGCAACACGACGTGGCATGGACTCGACTAATGTCTGAAGTAGTGTTGAAAGGAACTCACATAATTAATCCTGTGGGGTTGTCCATAAATCCGTAACAGATTTATTCTGAACAGCACGTTGCAAGGCATCCCAGATATGCTCAATACTTTTCATGCCCGAGGAGTCCAGTGGGCATCGGAATCGTTTAAACTCAGAAGAGTGTTCCTGGACCGCTCTGTAGCAATTCTGGACGTGTGGTATGTCGCATTGCCCTGCTGGAATTGCCCAAATCCGTCGCGATGCACAATGTACATGAATGGATGCAGGTGATCAGACAGAATACTTACGTACATGTGACCTATCAGAGTCGTATCTAGACGTATCAGAGATTCCATATCACTCCAGCTGCACGCGCTCCACACCATTACAGAGCCTCCACCAGTTTGAACATTCCCCTGCTGACATGCAGGGCCGATAGATTCATGAGGTTGTCTCCATATCCGTACACGTCAATCTGCTCGATACAATTTGAAACGAGACTTGTCCGACCAGGCCACACGTTTCCAGTCATCAACAGTATAATGTCGGTGTTGGCGGGTCCAGGCGAGGCGTAAAGCTTTGTGTCGTGCAGTCATCAAGAGTATACGAGTTTGCTTTCCACTCCAGAAGCCCATATCGATAGTGTTTCGTTGAATGGTTCGCACGCTATCACTTGTTGATGGCCCAGCATTCACATCTGCAGCAATTTTCGGAAGGCCTGATCAATTCTCTTAAGTCATCTTTTCTTGGGGAATGATAGGCCATTCCTCACGGAGTGCTGCACCGAGGGGAGGTATCGATGTCGGTCGGTGGGGCCTGGCACGAAGTCGGCATTCCAAAACATCCGAAAGATGTTCTATAGCATCCGGGTCAGGACTCTATGCACGCCAGTCCATCACAGGGATGTTATTGTCGTATAACCACTCCACCACAGTCCGTGCGTTATCAGGTGCTCGATCGTACTGAAAGATGCAATCGCCATCCCCGAATGCTCTTCAACAGTGGGAAGCAAGAAGTTGCGTAAAACATCAATGTAGGCCTGTGCTGTGATAGGCATTCGCCACGCTCACACCCTGCCATTGGATTGTCATACTGTGTACCGTGATTCGTCACTCCACACAACGTTTTCCCACTGTTCAATCGTCCAATGTTTACGCTCCTTACATCAAGCCAGTCGTCAATTGGCATTTACCGGCGTGATGTGGGCCTATGAGCAGCCGCCCGACCACAATGCGATCCCCTTCGACTGTCGGCGGTCTCTGTGAGTCAACAGGCGAGGTCGGCCAGTACGCTTTTTCGGTGTACGTGACCCCTCACTTTTCCACTTCAGTATCATGTCGGAAACCGTGGACCAAGGGATTTTTAGGAGTGTGGAAATCTCGCGTACAGACGTATAACACAAGTGACACCCAATCACCTGACCACGTTCGAAGTCCGTGAGTTGCGCGCAGCGCCCTGTTCTGCTCTCTCACGAGGTCTAATGACTACTGAGGTCGCTGATATGGAGACCTGGCAGTAGGTGGCAGCACAATGCACCTAATATGAAAAACTTTTATTTTTTGGGGGTGTCCGGATACTTTTGGTCACAAAGTATATTTCAGGAGATATAATGTCCTAAACATTAAGCACTAGGTCAGACGCTGCCTGACACGGGAATGAACGCACAGCAATAAGTAAAAACCGGGGAAACGCAAGCTTTCTCCGCTGGTAAGCAAATAAAAATAAAAACAATAAACAAGGAGAGAGAGAGAGACAGAGAGAGGGAGAGAGAGAGAGAGAGAGAGAGAGAGAGAGAGAGAGAGAGAGAAACTGGCCCAAATAAGTAACCACAACGTAAAAATAGTGTTAGAAATAATTATAGCCCTTCTGCCAGAAGAGAAAATAACGGAGATTCTGCACGCAATATCAATGTAAAAATGCTAAGGTTTTGCTAATGGTCATCAGAATGATTGAAGAAGAAACTAAATTTCCCGTAGAAAATCTACACAATCTAGTCGAAAAGGCAAGCCTTCAGATATATTTCAAGAAAACGCATTACAAGCAAAATCTACGGCAGATAAACTGGAAAGTTCCACTAAAGAGCGAATGTGGGACAACTTCACAGGTGCCGACTTTCGGGTATCTTTGTGTTATCGTGCTGCCTTCAGAACCACACTGAACTGTTATAACAAAAAAGTAATTTCACACAATGCGAAGCTGGAGCGTCACATGACAGTTCTTAACATAAAGTTCTAGATCACAAAAGAAAGCTATTGGAGATAACGCTTTTGTAGAAACTGGAAAAAAGATCTGAGCAATCTTAGAGCATTGTAGGATACCGCAAAAGAAACATGGAATTTGGATGAAGAGAAAACAATGTGACCTGTAGACTCTAACAGAAAACACTTTGCACAAAACACGTTTGAGTTCCTGTGGTCGCATTTATAGAAGGAGAGTGACAATCACCCCATGGCGTCCATACGCGGCGGTCTCCAGCTATCAGGGAAAGGAAAAAGGTAAAGTGCACTCAGGAGATTTTCTTTAAAAAAAGTGATTTAAAAGTCGGAAATATGCTGCTTTTTAGAAGGGTCTGAACTGGAACTTTTTTATGGCTGCTCAGAAGTCACCATTCGCCTTCCAAAAAATAAAAAAATACTCCATACCCCCAAGCCTAACCCCCTCCCCCCCCCCCTTGGCCACACCATAGAAGATACTCAACATTAATAATTATATCTCGCGAAACTATTACGGCGGTAAAATTAGACAGACGCGAGTTCAAATGCAGGTTCTTTAACAATTGTTCTCCCGTACCACTATTCGCTACTGGGACAGGAAAGGGGGAAAAATAACAATGGTACTGTTGTGCACACAGTTCCGTGTAGTCAGCGCGTACACAACTTCCCCACTAGAGCGCGCCCCGCTAAGCACAACAGCGCAGGCGCAGCGCTCGTCCGTGTCCGCACTACGAGATGGCGCTGTCTCAGAGACGGACCAAATTCTGATTCCGCCGATCCGCGTATTAATATGTAACGCAGCCAATGAGATTGCTGCTAACGTAGAACCTTTTCTCCTCGCGGATCACACTCGCGCAGTGATACCTGAACGCGCGAGGTATTATAACGAGTGTACAGACCTCCGATTAGTCAGTCTGCATTTGTCTGTACCAGTCTATAGTCAAGTTTCAGTCTGCGCCTAATAAGATTATCATATTCCTGTCATAGCTATGAAGAGAAATGTATACACAATTTGTCAAGTATCAGAGATATGTGAGAATAAGATTAATGTACCAAGACCAAAGGAACTTCAGAATGTCAATTGTAAATAGCATCCAGAACCAAGTTAAGTAATTTTTAGGCTTGTTATTATTTTAATAAAAGTGTGTGAAAATTAATTAAGTTCTGTTTAAAATTGGTCACCGTCAATCTGCTAATCTAAGCGTGCAAGTGACATTTCTATCGTCTGACCTAACGGCAGACGATAAACTCGCCGCGATAAGACCACGAGACATATTGCTGGCCGGCCGAAGTGGCCGTGCGGTTAAAGGCGCTGCAGTCTGGAACCGCAAGACCGCTACCGTCGCGGGTTCGAATCCTGCCTCGGGCATGGATGTTTGTGATGTCCTTAGGTTAGTTAGGTTTAACTAGTTCTAAGTTCTAGGGGACTAATGACCTCAGCAGTTGAGTCCCATAGTGCTCAGAGCCATTTGAACCATTTGAACATATTGCTGACACTCGCCTACTTCGCTAGAGCGACAAGTCAAATGATCTGATGGTGTGTGTACCGAAGGTCTTACAGTACGCACACCACAGGTACTCTCCACCACTGTAAAGTGGGTCACGCAGATAAAGAATTCGACGGTCAGGATCAGCTGGCTGGAATAAACTAGGGGATACTTACAAGAGCATTACAGAAGATATCACCCAGCCCGTAAAACACATTGTAAAGATGAAGAGCTTCACAGAGAAGCTCAAAAAAAAAAAAAAAAGTAATTAATATTAAGAAGAACGGAAGAAAAAGAAAACAGTGAATTCATGAACAAATTTCTGTGGAGGTAAACTACAGGGTTTAAAAGTGTTCCTTAGATTACCTAACTAATAAAGAAAGAAGGAATCCTTCAGCACCAGGTGAAGCTGGCTAAACGGCAGAGTGGCGAAGGCACAAATAAGAATACTGCTGCAGAGTGTAAGTTTTTAAAGTGTGTGTTCCGTTCGCGGCCCCGCTACTGTCCTGAATGATAACGCGGGTTCCCGCTCGGAACACGGGCGGCGAGCTTACCTGTAATTAGACCGCGTACAGAGCGGCGTGGATTACCGGCGCGGCCGGCTGGGGTGTCGCGATAGGGCGGAACGCGCCCCTAATTGAGGCGGCCTCCCCGTTAGCCCAGCTGAACGGCCGGGCCAACTTCGATTAGTGCTGCGCGCCGTTTCCACTTTCTGACGTCAGAACGGGCTCTGCACTGAAGCAAAGCAATTAACGCGGCGCGATCAGTTACTGGCAGAATGAGCTGAAACCGAGAGCTAATCAGCGCTGTCACGAACATTCATTGATCCTGCTACTTCGCCTTATTATTTTCACTTCGTCATGCTGCCTACCCTGTGCCAGTTGCCTCACTTAAAAGTAGCATTTGGACCCATCGTCCTTAATTATACACTGAAACGCCAAAGAAACTGGTATAGGCACGCGCATTCAAACACAGAGGCCCGTAAACAGCCAGAATACGGCACTGTGGTCTACAATGCCTATATAACGCAAGTCTCGGGCGCAGTTGCTAGATCGGTTACACCTGCTAAAATGGCAGGTTATCAAGATTTGTCAGTTTGTACGTGGTGTTATAGTCGGCGTATTCGTACTAGCGATGGGACACAGCATCTCCGAAGTAGCGATGTAGTGGGGATTTTCCTGGACGACTTTTTCACGAGTGTACCGTGAAAATCAGGAATCCGGTAAAACATCAACTCTACGACATTGCGACCGGAAAAAGATCCTCCAAGAACAGAGATCACTGGGACAGCGGAAAGTTCACGGGACAGGAAGAAGTTCCAGGTCATAGCAATCTGTACAATGGCTCTGAGCACAATGGGACTCAACTTCTGAGGTCATTAGTCCCCTAGAACTTAGAACTAGGTAAACCTAACTAACCTAAGAACATCACACACATCCATGCCCGAGGCAGGATTCGAACCCTCGACCGTAGCAGTCACGCAGTTCCGGACTGAGGTGCCTAGAACCGCAAGACCACCGCGGCCGGCTAGCAATCTGTAAAAAGGGTAGAAAATCGGATGCACATAATTACCGGTCAATTAACAAACATCGATTTGTTGGATAATCATGTAACATATTTGGTGTTCAGTCATAATGACCTTTCCAGACTCCGAGAAGCCATCTGCAGGAACCAACACGGTTTTACGGAACACTGGTCATGGGAGACACAGCTGGCCCTCTTTGGGCATGATATACAACAGGCTCTAGATACCGGCTCCCAGGTTAATGCCATATTCCTCGACCTTCGAAAGGCGTTCGACTCAGTTCCGCACTGTCGCCTGATCCAAAAAGAGCGCGCTTACGGTCTGTCCGGTGACATATGCGTTTGGGTAGAAAGTTTTGTAACAGAAAGAGAGCAGTATGTCGTCCTGAATGGGGAAACTTTAACAGAAACAAGCGTGACATCAGGTGTGCCACAGGGCAGCGTAATAGGTCCTCTGCGTTTTAAGATTTACATAAACGATCTGGTTGATGGTATTGACAGCGGCATTAGACTGTTTGACGATAATGCTGTAGTCTACAAGAAAGTACTATCACACGAAGTTCTGAACAAATCAATGAGGATTTGCAGAAAATAAATGCGTGTTGTGATGACTGGCAGTTATCTCTCAATTTTAGTAATTGTAACCTACTGCGTATAACAAAGTGAAAATCTCCATTAATGTACGAGTACAAAATAAACGCCCAGTCTTTGGACTCGGTAACATCCGTCAAGTATCTGGGTGTGACTCTTCGAAAAGATTTCGAATGGGACGATCAGATAACACAAGTAACGGGTAAGGCGAACTCTAGATTGCGGTTTATTGATAGAATCCTGAAGCGATGCAATCCTTCAACAAAGGAAACTGCTTACGATACTTTAGTTCGTCCAGTATTGTTCATCTGTATGGGACCCTTACCAGTTGGGTCTGATTCAGGAGATTCAGATGGTCCAAAGAAGAGCGGCAAATTTCGTGACTGGTACATTCAGCCATCGCAAGAGCATTACAAATCTCATAGGAAGAGTGGACGGAACTTGCAGATAGATGACGCGAAAAACGGAAGGGGCTGCTCACTAAATTCCAAAATCCGATCTTCCCTGAGGATGTAGAGCATATATTATTAGTACCAAATCACGCAATGATCACCATTCAAAGATAAGGGAATTAGAGCTCGTACTGAGGCGTTAAGACGTTTTTTCCTCGCACGATCCGCGAGGGGGACAGGGGGGGGGGGGAAATGTGACTTTGACGCGAATAGTGCCTTCTGCCACACACAGCTTGGTGGCTAGTGGAGTAGGTATGTAGATACGTAGATGTAGAACGGGACCAATGACGACTGAAGAGAATGGTTCAATGTGACTGAAGTGCAATCCTTCCGCAAATTGCTGAAGGTTTCAGTGCTGTGTCATCAGAAAGTTTCAGCGTGCGAACTGCTCAAAGAAACATCATCGATATAGGTTTTCGGAGCCGAAGGCTCACTCGTGTACCCTTGATGACTGCACCACACAAAGCTACACCCCTCGGCTGGGGCCATCAACACCGACATTGGGCTGTTGATGGCTGGAGACATTTTGCCTAATCGGACGAGTCTGGTTTTCAAATGTAACAGTGGGGGGCGTTTGCAGTTGGAGTGATATGGGACCTCTGATTCCTCTAGATACGACTCTCACAGGCGACACGTAAGCATCCGGTCCGATCAGCTGCATCCATTCATGTCCACTGTGCATTCCGACGGACTTGGGCAATTCCAGCAGGAGAATGCGGCATACCACACGTCCAGAATTGCTACAGAGTGACTGCAGAAACTCTCTTCCGAATTTAAACACCCCCGCTGGCCACCAAACTCCCCAGACCTGAACATTATTGGGCATATCTTGGATGCCCTGCAACGTGCTGTTCAGAAGAGATCTCCACCCCCCCCCCCCCCCCGGTACTCTTATGGAGTTATAGACAGCCGTGCAGGATTCATGGTGTCGGCACTATTTCCGGCATTAGCCTAGTCCACGCCACGTCGTGTTGGAGCACTTCTGCGTGGTCGAATGGGCCCTGCACGATGTTAGGCAGGTGCGCCATTTTCTATGGCTCTTCGGCATATGTTGAATATGTTCCAGTATGTATCTTCCCCCACAGTTTTAACTTTCTACACTTCCCTCAAGTACCATCGTAATTATTCCCTGATGTATTAACATATGTCCTATCATCCTTTCCCTTTTTCTGTCAATATTTTGCCTATATTCCTCTCTCCAACAAGTCCATGATAACCTCCACATTTGTCATCCGTCAAGTAGTTTTTCAACGTAGGCTACCTTACACTATCATAAGTAAGTACAGACTACAGTACTTTTGTTAGTTATCTCGGCCAGTTACGATCGTAATCACGTTACCTGTACGTTAGGTGTGTTTCATAATTATCGGGCGTTATCTCATTTCGACCACTTTGTTTACGTATGCGATCAGTGTTTTACTAGATTCCCCTAGAAACTGGAAGTGGTGAACCGTCTAGAAACTGAAGGAGGATATATGAAGTATCCTATAACCTACGGAACATTTGTGTTCTTAATAGTTATCCTTCCTTGTACTACATACAAGTGAACAATAATTGTAGCATAACTAAAATTGGCAATGTTTAATTCAGGTTTCATTCGACAACTGTTCATTTTTACTATCAAACACTGGCATGTTGTAGTAAAACAAAAAATAAAAAAAAAGGGATCGTACCCCATTTCAAAACTGGCACCGAGGCAGAAAGGAATTTCATCAGAAAACACAAGAGACCTCCACGCTGCCCTCCAAAGAGCTGTTACTTGGTAGTTCTGAAGTTCCAGACGGATGTGGTTTGGGGTTAGTGGAATGCACGCTACAGTATGATGCGCCAGAGCCGTACGCCCAACATGGCTATCTTGCCTCTCGATACTGTCAAGTGGCCGACCCGAACCCGTACTTTATGCGATCGTATCTTCCCGTGTCCACCATTGCCAGCAGTCATGTACAGGGGTTACAATCCTGCCAAGTCTTTCTGCAATATCGCGGAAGGGAGACCCAGCTCCTCGTAGCCCGATGCCAGGACCTCGTTCAAAATATGTGAGCTGTTGATAGACGCTTCGTCGTCGTCATAAATCATTCTTGACGAACATCATGAATTCACTACGTCCAATCTCAAACGTAACTAACGTTCACGATTGGTGTTGCGCTTCATTAAAGCAAACCTCATTGGCATTCTCATGGTGGCGCTACTGGCGCTACTCTTATCCGACAGGAGCGAAATTTGTATAGAGATCATCTTTCAGATATAGGAACACGCCTTTCAACTTAGAATTGTCTCACACAGCTTAGTTTTAGTGCTGTGATTTTCTTTTCCGTCAGTGTGTTACTCTGCAGATTTCGAACATTTTGCTGCAACTTACGTTGTCACACATTCTTAATACAATGCAGCGCCAAAGAAACTGGTCTAGGCATTCGTACTCCAGTACAGAGATATGTAAACTGGCAGAATACGGCGCTACGGTCGGAAAATCCTACATAAGACACCAAGTGTCTGGCGCATTTATTAGATCGGTTAATACTGCTAAAATGGCAGCTTATCAAGATTTAAGTGAGTTTGAACGTGGTGTTATAGTCGGCGACCGAGCGATGGGACACACCGAGGTAGCGATGAAGTGGGGATTTTCCCGTACGATCTTTTCACGAATGTACCGTGGACATCAGGAATCAGGTAAAACATCAAATCTCCGACATCGCTGCGGCCTGAAAAACGACCAACGACGACTGAAGAGAATCGTTCAACGTGACGTTAGTGCGCCCCTTCTGCAAATTCCTGCAGCTTTGAATGCTGGCCCATCAACAAGTGTCAGCGTGCGAACCATTCGACGCAACATCGACGATATGGCCTTTCGAAGCCGAAGGCCCATTCGTGTACCCTCGATGATGACACGATGTAAAGCTTTACGCCTCGACTGGGCACGTCAACGCCGAAAATGGAGTGTTGATGATTGGAAACATGTTGCCTGGTCTGACGAGTCTCGTTTGAAATTGTATCGAGATGGTGGACGTGTACGAGTATGGAGACAACCTCATGAATCTATGGACCCTGCATGTCAGCAGAGGACTGTTCAAGCTGGTGGAGGATCTGTAATGGACGGGTGCAGCTGGAGCGATATGGGACCCCTACGACTCGTGCGATGACACGTACGTAAGAATCCTGTCTGATCACCAGCATCCATTCATGTGCATTGTACATTCCGACAGACTTGTCCAATTTCAGAAGGACAATGCGAGACCCCACTCGCCCACAATTGTTAGAGTGGCTCCAGAAAGAGTCTTCTGAGTTTAAACACTTCTGCTGGCCACCACACTCGCCAGACATGAATATTATTGAGCATGCCTTGCAACGTGCTGTTCAAAAGAGATCTCCACCCCCTCATACTCTTACGGAGTTATGGACAGCCCTGCAGGATTCTTGGTGTCAATTCTCTCCAGCACTACTGCAGACATTAGTCGAGTCCATGCTACTTCATGTTGCAGCACTTCTGTGTGCTCGCGGGGACACTACACGATATTAGCCAGGTGTGCCAGTTTATTTAGCTCTCTAGTTTGACAAATTGTGAAAAAGTGTGTTGACTATTCTTTAGCTGCAACTGTCATGGGTAACGTCAGAACTGCCTCCTTTGTACCTGGGTGTTTCGGAACGGTCAACTAATCGTCACGTAACTGAGTCTCTGTTTTTTATCACATGGGTGAGCCAAGGCATTACAACTTCCCAATGCGGGACCCGATGGCGTTGCAGCTAAGTGATACGGTAGGAAAGCATATGAAGTGTAGCACAGACGAATGGAAAATCCATCTAGCAGCGATACGGATCACAACGGAGAAATGCACCGAGATAATTGACTTTACGAAAGGGAAAATTGTTACGGTGCGGCACCTGCTAACCTTCACGTCGGAAGTAGCGTTGCTGGTCGGCTGTTACCGTGCTGCTGTCACTACCATATACGGAAAGTGGTTGAAGGTAGGTGAAACATGAGTAGGCGACAAGGTGTTGGGCGTCCACGCCTCATCACAGAACGTGAAAGCAGGATAGGCGGCAGTCTGTGGTATACATGCTGGTGTCGGGACAAGTATCCCGGAGTGCGTCGTTCAGCGCTCATGGCTGGACATGGGGCTCCGCAGCAGACCCCTACATATTCCCATGTTGACTCAACGACCTGTGGTAGTGACTCTAGGCGCCTTGACAGCTGATGACATTATTGCAGTACATCTGGACACCTTCATACACGTTTGTTGTAACCGCTACCGGAACGGTCGCGTGGTTTCTGTGAACGAAAGCGCGACGGGACCGAACGGAAGCTGCCCGCGAAACAAACAAAACAGACGAACGGGAAAGGACAGACACGAACAACGACTGACGACCGAGCAAGACACTAATAATAACAACACGCAAGAAGCAACCGAGTCACAAGTGAAGACCTCACGAAAGCCACTGCATCCACTCGTATGTGGAAATAAGGATAGTAAACACGCTGTATGTAGGCGAGATATCGAGAGACTGACGGCTTACAGCGCGGCGGCTGCAGAGACCTCTAGTGGTAATCGAGATCCATGCCATCTGGCGCGGATTCGAAACCCGCAGCGCTCGGTACCGTAATGTTCTCTTTCCCGAAGGCAATACCATGTTCCAACAGCATAAAAATGTCCCAATGCCCACCCGGTTAGCCGTGCAGTCTAATGCACTGCTTTCTGGGCTGTAAGGCGTGCTGGTCCCCGGCACGAATCCGCCTGGCGGATTACTGTCGAGGTCCGGTGTGCCGGCCAGTCTGTGGATGGATTTTAAGGCGGTTTTTCATCTGCCTAGGCCAGGCTCATTCAAGTATTGCGCCCCGCGGGCGCAAGGCAGTGCAGTTCAGCGCCCCGTCCGCGACCGTGTGTCGCTAGTGTCGGCGTAGGAGCGAGAGAGCTGCGGGGCGACGAGAGAGAGAGAGAGAGAGAGAGAGAGAGAGAGAGAGAAAGAAAGAGAAAGAGACCGCACAGCACTGCTCTGCCCTGGACTGTCCCGCGGTCGGATCCAGCGTAAACAAAATAACAGAGGAAGCGCACCTCTGTAAAAGAGGCCGATGAGCAGTCAAACAAGCAAACCATTTATCCCGCGCGGCCGCTACGGTCGCAGGTTCGAATCCTGCCTCGGGCATGGATGTGTGTGATGTCCTTAGGTTAGTTAGATTTAATTAGTTCTAAGTTCTAGGCGACTCATGACCGCAGAAGTTAAGTCGCATAGTGCTCAGAGCCATTTGAACCATTTATCGTTTAGGTAACAACTAGAGATCGTGTGGCGGAATTACTATGCAAAGCTTTAGAAAAAAATATGAAAAACAAGAATCGAAGAACATCTTAGTTGTTTTCTGACCCATACATTCATTCTATTAGTGCTGCACATGCACACTCGGCATATGTACAATAGGCGTCTTCTGAAAAGTATATCAGTTTCTTAAATGAACTAGAGTCATAAATATTCTATTTTAGAAATAATTTTATGTGAAGGATATAGAGTCCCATTCTTACTGTTAGCAGTTACAAGTAAATTTTTTTGTTATACTTCGGGATACATCTTTTTGTATCCGTTTTTACAGTTTAGAAATCGGATCCTTAGTTTGCTGTTTTGTACGTAATAATTGTAGCCGACCTAGTTTGAAAACTTATTAAAAAATAAAATTAAGGTTATAAAGCTCTTTAATTCTTATAGTCAACATTGTTAAAGAAGACAACTAACATTTTACACTTTTTTCTTTTTCGAGGAAACGATTTTGTCAATCTTTGGTACAATATTCCGTAAGAGTGATAACCTCAAAGAATTGGTCAAATTTTTATCACCAAGTAATGAACGGTTCTCAGTTTTAGCAAGCTTTAAAAGAGAGAAAAAGCGCTCACAATTATATGTGGAACCAAACATTGGGAGAACTTCGGCCGCGTGCTTGTGCAAAAGAGGATATTTCTCTCGTGGAAGACAGCTGTAAAAGTCATCCAAAGTTTGACACATAAGAAAGCGGTCCTTCAGGCGGATATCGCACTGCAGGTCAATCAGCTCTAGTTGAAGCACTTGTGAGACGTCGTCTGCCCGAAGGGAAAACGGGCGAACAAATATATCTGAGGCCGGTTGAAGCTCACCTATCTCCAAAAATCTGTTTTCAAACTGTTCTCGTAATTCGCAAATGATTTGAACATAATCTGAAACATCCACATCTTCTTTAATGCTGTCTTGTGCACAAAATTGTCCACAAATCTTCTCGCGCAATTGTTTTTACCATAAAATAAGTTTTTTTTTTGAAATGCTTGAATCGTCTGCACTAAAATTTTTTAAATACATGAAGTTTCGATGACAAACTAAACATTTGGCATGATTTTCGACAGCAGTACACAGGAAATTAATTTCCCCCTCGGGTTTAAATAACGCGGACGCGCCGCTCCTTTTTCTTTTTGTCTGCTGGTGTTGACCATTCATCTCGATCCACTGTAACCTTGCGTCTGTTGAGTAACGACTTTGTGTCGCTTTGGACGGCTGCTGGTGCAGCGGTCTGTCGTCTGTACGAAGCGCCCGTACAGCGGTATGGCGAGGCTCGGCGGGCGATCCGCACGGCCAGCTAGGCGACACGGCTCGGCCACTGCGACAACATACGAATTCGCCCGGGGCGCTGGCCGCGGGCGGTCGCGGGCGCTGGCGCCCCAGGGGCACAGTTTGGAAGAGCCTGCCCTCGGCGAATGCGGGCTGGTCCCCCTTATTCCGTCTTGGTTACTCTATGTCGGCGATTGCTGCGCAAACAGTTTCTCCGTGTACGCGTACACCATAATTACTGTACCACGCAAACATTGGGGTTACAGTTGTCTGGTGTGTCGCGTTCCCCTGGGGTTCCAGTGAGGGCGAACCGCACAATAACCCTGGGTTTGGTGTGGGGCGGCTGTGGTTGGGTAGACTGCTGTAGCCTGTTGTGGGGTTGTGAACCACTGAGGGCTACGGCGGGGACGAAGCCTCTCCGTCGTTTCTAGGTCCCCAGTTCCATACAATACAATACAATATTCTAATACCGGTATCGTCCTATACTGGTTTGAGGAGCATGGCAGTGATTTTGCGCTGCTGACCTCGGCGTTGAGCGCCCTTAAGATCCAAACACGAACGCGCACCACAGTCAAATCAGTTTGGTGTCTTGGTCACCAAATTTGCCAGATATCAATCAGTGGATCATATCTGATATGCTACGAGGTGCCAGCTCCAAGTGAAGAAGCAATTGATGTATGATTTACTCTATTTGCGTGACCTGTCAGCAGATGTTTGGTGCCAGATACATCCGGTAAACTACCAAGGATTTGGCTGATCCTTGGCGTGCGTGATCGCTGCTGCAATTTGTTACAAAAGTGGGCCAAAATGCTATTAGAAAAGTAGTTATTATGTCTTGAGTTAGCAAAATGTATTCTTTTCTACATTATTCTGGTAAAAAAACGATGATAAATTAGCTCACAGACTGACTGTGAAGAATTAGTTGCCCTGCTTTCTTCGGTATTATGTGGATAGTGTCCGGGGGTATTTCTCAAATCAATTGACTCCAAGCAGTATGGGACTTAACATCTGAGGTCATCAGTCCCCTAGACTTAGAACTACTTAAACCTAACTAACCTAAGGACATCACACACATCCATGCCCGAGGCAGTATTCGAACCTGCGACCGTAGCAGCAGCACGGTTCAGTACTGAAGCGCCTCAATTCTTGAATATTCTACGCACTATCATTTACTGTCGTTAACAGTTTTAGAAAACAGAAAGGAATATTATCTGCTTGGACCATCACTGCAAAACCGGCCTGCAAGTATGTATGAATTTTTTTGTTCTTAAATTATAACGCCAAGACACGTAGAATATTGTTGTAAAAGTAGACCACTGGTGAATAAAGCCAACGATAAAACTACTACTACTGCTTCTACATCAGTGATCGCAAGTCTTTCAAAGCAGGATATAGTCGCACAAATAGTAGTTGTCTCCTTTTACTGAAATTTGATACACACTATATAAATGTAATAGTAATAACGGGCATCCGATTCCCTCAACACAAGTTTCAGAAACAAATTATCTACGATATAAAAGTTACAACACAGTGGTTGTAGAGGCGTAAAATTGTAGAAACTATAGACAAGTATTTCCATTTGTACCACTGGTGTTATAAAGTGTACCACTAAAGACTTTCTCAACTGTAGCAATAAATAAAGATGATGAACAATACTGATTTTAATTTTTACGGTTTTGATAGCTTAATACATATTAATTACTGAAATATTAGGCTAATTTCGTACTTACGCTACCGAGCGGGGTAGCCGCGCGATTTGAGGTTCATTGCTATTGTTCGCGCGGCTCTCGCCGTCGGAGGCTCGAGTCCTCCCTCGGGCACGGGTGTGTTCTTAGCATAAGTTAGTTGAAGTTAGGTTAGGAAGTGTGTAAGCCTAGGGACCGATGACCACAGCAGTTTGGTCCCATAGGAACTTACTACCACTATTTCCACTATACTTATGCTGAACAGCTTTAGCGTTAGATAAACAGTCTGGTCGTGGCGTTGTCTTCAGTCTCGGAATGAGATTTTCAATTGAAGTTCTCTGAATGGGACGACGTTAGATTGCAGTTCAGAAAACAAAATGATTTTACTTATGTTAACTGTCGCGACATGGGTGCAAGCCATGTAGATAAGACGATAATCTCTTATAAAAGCATCGTACGGTGCAGCTCACTGGAATTTTAGTAAGCATAACCTAAGTTTACCTGAACTGGGGCGTCATGTCATTATTTTTCTTATAATTGGGCAGCATCAGGCAAATGCGTAAGCTTTCAAGCGTCATTGTTCGAAGGCAGCAACCGATCAAACCAACTCAGCTCTCACGAAAAAATGTTACGTATGACACGGGACATGATGTGATGAAGTATCTCAGAAAGGTTCCAGCTTCCGACAGATAACCAGTAAACGAAAGAACACGAATAGTGTTCGGTAGTTTGCCCCCGAACAGCCTTCGACCCCTCCTACCTTCTCGCTGAAAAACATTCAGAACACAATACAAATTATAAGTATGATAAGGAAATGGGACGGTAGCTCTCTTCAAATAATTAACAGGAATAATTACAGTGAATCAAATAATTATTAAGCCTGCAAATTACAGATAAAACGAACTTAAATGTTGTCAGCACAAGCTTACAAGACGAAAGACAAAACGGTAGGCAGATGACAGTTGAAGAAGCGCCTATCATTTTTTCTCAGCGATATTACGTTGCCATCTTCCCAGTACCAGAGGTTTCACTGAGTCTGAATGTTCATTACAGTTATAAAAGTGCTAGCTGACTTGTTGACAAGTAACATATTTATCACCTGCATGTAGGAATAAACTGTATTTTGTCTATAACGGATCATTTCGTTCATCATTTAAGTAAGAAGAAAAGAAAAAAGGAAACGTTTTATGGTTTACTGCTATCACAATAAAATACTTTTTTCGACTTACACTTGCACGACGACATGGAACCATACATAACGCCTAAAGACTTAATTATGTTTTCCTCCTGGCCAACTTCGCAATTCTTGCAGAACTTGTTTGAAAAGGTATTCCCACATTTAGGTTCAACAACTTTAGTTTTTGTAGGCCTACTGTCGTTTTTCTCAGATTATTTTGTGAAGGAATAGCCTCTTGGAAAGCCTACCGGTGATATCAACAGTATATGATGTTGCTCTGATTCTTTTTCTCATTTATAGAGTTGGGATAGAGGAGATACTTTGTGGGCGTACTGACACTCTCCTCCTACAATTTTTTTTGTGGGACTTCAAGGATACAGGAGCGCATCATTTCCATTATTTTGTCTTGTTTCCTGAGACTTTTTCTCTGTGCGCTCATGTTAACTTCCTCAATTCTAGCTTCCGACTGTGGACTGAATTTAGTCACCACTCGCCTTGAAGTCCGAAACCTGAAAAGTGTGGATAGAATGGCCAGATTTCAGTTTTGGAGATTTCCAGAATGAGATTTTCACTCTGCAGCGGAGTGTGCGCTGATATGAAACTTCCTGGCAGATTAAAACTGTGTGCCCGACCGAGACTCGAACTCGGGACCTTTGCCTTTCGCGGGCAAGTGCTCTACCAACTGAGCTACCGAAGCACGACTCACGCCCGGTACTCACAGCCTTACTTCTGCCAGTATCTCGTCTCCTACCTTCCAAACTTTACAGAAGCTCTTCTGCGAACCTTGCAGAACTAGCACTCCTGAAAGAAAGGATATAGCGGAGACATGGCTTAGCCACAGCCTGGGGGATGTTTCCAGAATGCGATTTTCACTCTGCAGCGGAGTGTGCGCTGATATGAAACTTCCTGGCAGATTAAAACTGTGTGCCCGACCGAGACTCGAACTCAGGACCTTTGCTTACCAACTGAGCTACCGAAGCACGACTCACGCCCGGTACTCACAGCCTTACTTCTGCCAGTAACTCGTCTCCTACCTTCCAAACTTTACAGAAGCTCTTCTGCGAACCTTGCAGAACTAGCACTCCTGAAAGAAAGGATATAGCGGAGACATGGCTTAGCCACAGCCTGGGGGATGTTTCCAGAATGAGATTTTCACTCTGCAGCGGAGTGTGCGCTGATATGAAACTTCCTGGCATATTAAAACTGTGTGCCCGACCGAGACTCGAACTCGGTACCTTTGCCTTTCGCGGGCAAGTGCTCTAACAACTGAGCTACCGAAGCACGACTCACGCCCGGTACTCACAGCCTTACTTCTGCCAGTATCTCGTCTCCTACCTTCCAAACTTTACAGAAGCTCTTCTGCGAACCTTGCAGAACTAGCACTCCTGAAAGAAAGGATATAGCGGAGACATGGCTTAGCCACAGCCTGGGGGATGTTTCCAGAATGAGATTTTCACTCTGCAGCGGAGTGTGCGCTGATATGAAACTTCCTGGCAGATTAAAACTGTGTGCCCGACCGAGACTCGAACTCGGGACCTTTGCCTTTCGCGGGCAAGTGCTCTACCAACTGAGCTACCGAAGCACGACTCACGCCCGGTACTCACAGCCTTGTAATTGTATAGACGCAGCCCTAACAGCTGATCAATCCTTGAATAAGTAATACTGCTACCGGAGTATGAGCGAAGCCATGTATCAGCTACTTAGTTGTGAAGTGCTGCAAGCAGCTTAAAAAAGTCACCAAGTGGGTAGTCATTCAACATCTGTTCGAAATAGCAAATTTGATCCCACGTGGAGCTGCAGGTTTTAAATCATCGGAAAATTGTCTTCTCTTAAACACTATCACTGCTGGGACATACACGCCGAAAACACTGAAGCAATAAACACGCCTGGTATTTGTCTTCCTTTCTGCGCTAATTATAGCTTCCACTTGGTACTTATCTCTTTGTGGAGTGGTTTCTTGAGGTCTCTATGTGGTGGCTAGATTAGTGCCCTCCGTATTGAATATCTGAATAGCTTAAAAAACAGATTTGTTCACTAAATTGCAAAGAAATTGAACCATATTTATGGCAATTTGTTGAAGCCAAGTGCTCTAGCTCGCTAAATAACATCTTTTTGGCGCAGAGATAATTCAGGCTGGGGAGTCACCTTGTTTATCTGCCATCCAATTTTTAAACGTATGTGTAATTTCTTCAAAATCAAAGGCTGGCCTTTGCAAAACAGTTCGAGAACATCCAGACATGTAGGATATAAGTAGCAGAATGTGGTCTTCAAGTTCGTCAGCGGGCTTCACACAGATAGGTCTGTGCCACTTCCAAAGTTTTTCTAACCATCGCGAATTTTCACATTATTATTCTTCAGCTTCCTCTTCAAAATGAGGCTTTGAAAGGCCTTGCCCCTACATCAACGGCCCTCTCCATGTCTTCTTGGGGCCATAAATCATGTATCTTCGATGCCGCCATTTGAGAAAACCAACAAATGCGAGTAGGTCTCGCGTTCTGAAGGTTTTGTACAAACTTGATTAGGTATATAGGCCGCTGATCTACAGGTTTTGATCAGTGAGTTTGCGAATATCAAAATGCGTGACATAAATGACTGCATATTTTAACAGCACTGACTAAGAGGCTTAAATTTTTTACAAAAATGGTTCAAATGGCTCTGAGCACTATGGGACTTAACATCTGAGGTCATCAGTCCTCTAGAACTTAGAACTACTTAAACCTAGCTAACCTAAGGACATCACACACATCCATGCCCGAGGCAGGATTCGAACCTGCGACCGTAGCGGTCACGTGGTTCCAGAATGTAGCGCCTAGAACCGCTCGGCCACTCCGGCCGGCAAATTTTTTACAACGTCAAGGGACTGTATACGTTAGTGTTTGAGTATTTGACATGTATTTCTTAACAGACGGACAGATTGACGAACAACAAAGTGATCGTGCAAAGTTTCCGTTTATACTGACAGAAGTAAGCAACTCTAAAAATTGTAATTTTTTAAGAAAAGTGATAATCTGATGCTAAAATTATTACTGCTACTACTAACACTACCGCCACCCACCACGACCGATAATAATGATAATAATAATAATAATATTTATAGTGACTGATTCACTCCTTTTACGTCATTGTGACTCTTGTCACACGAGGATCATGTTGTTATTCACTTTAAGAAGGATTATATATGTCAGTCACCAATCTTTAGTTTTAATTACATGGCGAACAAATTATATGCCTCACGATTACGTTAAAAAAGGGACAATAATGCATGATAAGATAATACTTTACAATTATGGATTTACATAACTTTGATTTTGTGGTTCAATAAAAGGAAATAAACAAGTGTGCGAGGGCCAGTCTGCGAAACATAACCCGTAAATGTCTCCTGTATTTGTATTTTTACTAGTACCAACACATTCAGCAGTATAATTTGTAGATCACATAGATTTTTAAATATATGTAATGAACATTATTTTAAAATTAACCGGTACAATATGTAGAAAAAGCGGTGGGATGATTTTTAACACGACCCCATACTTCTTAAACTTAATTTTTACTGTACAAAGGCTAATGTGACTACTTACATCATGTATGAAATAAAAATAGTCTTTTCCTAGAAATATTTAGGCTTCAGCAGCGTATAAAATGTTCTACTCCACGCCGAATTCTCGGCGGTCTGTGGAACTGATCACTTACAACATCAAGATACAATCAAATACACATTTAAACGTGACAATCATACATTTACTTTGTCAGATCTGTTAGTGATACAGCTTAAGAGGCGGTACAGTTAATGTCTACTCTCCGTTGTTTTACTCATTGTGAAACTGGCTCCTATGTCTTCCGAATCAATATTCGTTTCTGACTCACGGACGTCAGCAGCTATTTCTACCCTTTATGGAAGACCTCGTGGTACTCGTTCCTCCTTTCCGCTCCCTCCCCTGCATTTAACAGTGAAACTTCTTTTGCATATAAATGTTGACTCCCAACTTTTTAAATTCTCCTCTCATTTCCTGAGCAGTTTGCTTAATAATTCCATCATTGATCGACCACTTGAATTGTTTCTTCTGCTACGGAAAGTTACTTCGCGGTTACCTTCCTTATATCTATGTTAAGCAGCCCAGATTCTATTATTACACTTTACAGAGATATAAATTCCCCCTAAACTGAAAAACATACTGAGTTATTCATTATTGAAATATTTACTGCCTTGGCGAACTTCGACACATATGGTGATTCATTAACGTTTCGTTAAAGAATTTTCTTAAGTATTGATTCTGCGTGAGAATTGTGTTTAAATTCACCGTACTTTTTCTCATGAATACATTGTGATCCGAGTCTATATCTTCTCTTCGGTAAACCTTGCAACTTAGTATCTCATTTCCACTGAAGTGCTAAAGAAACTGGTATAGCCATGCGTATTCAACTACACTCCTGGAAATTGAAATAAGAACACCGTGAATTCATTGTCCCAGGAAGGGGAAACTTTATTGACACATTCCTTGGGTCAGATACATCACATGATCACACTGACAGAACCACAGGCACATAGACACAGGCAACAGAGCATGCACAAGTCGGCACTAGTACAGTGTATATCCACCTTTCGCAGCAATGCAGGCTGCTATTCTCCCATGGAGACGATCGTAGAGATGCTGGATGTAGTCCTGTGGAACGGCTTGCCATGCCATTTCCACCTGGCGCCTCAGTTGGACCAGCGTTCGTGCTGGACGTGCAGACCGCGTGAGACGACGCTTCATCCAGTCCCAAACATGCTCAATGGGGGACAGATCCGGAGATCTTGCTGGCCAGGGTAGTTGACTTACACCTTCTAGAGCACGTTGGGTGGCACGGGATACATGCGGACGTGCATTGTCCTGTTGGAACAGCAAGTTCCCTTGCCGGTCTAGGAATGGTAGAACGATGGGTTCGATGACGGTTTGGATGTACCGTGCACTATTCAGTGTCCCCTCGACGATCACCAGTGGTGTACGGCCAGTGTAGGAGATCGCTCCCCACACCATGATGCCGGATGTTGGCCCTGTGTGCCTCGGTCGTATGCAGTCCTGATTGTGGCGCTCACCTGCACGGCGCCAAACACGCATACGACCATCATTGGCACCAAGGCAGAAGCGATTCTCATCGCTGAAGACGACACGTCTCCATTCGTCCCTCCATTCACGCCTGTCGCGACACCACTGGAGGCGGGCTGCACGATGTTGGGGCGTGAGCGGAAGACGGCCTAACGGTGTGCGGGACCGTAGCCCAGCTTCATGGAGACGGTTGCGAATGGTCCTCGCCGATACCCCAGGAGCAACAGTGTCCCTAATTTGCTGGGAAGTGGCGGTGCGGTCCCCTACGGCACTGCGTAGGATCCTACGGTCTTGGCGTGCATCCGTGCGTCGCTGCGGTCCGGTCCCAGGTCGACGGGCACGTGCACCTTCCGCCGACCACTGGCGACAACATCGATGTACTGTGGAGACCTCACGCCCCACGTGTTGAGCAATTCGGCGGTACGTCCACCCGGCCTCCCGCATGCCCACTATACGCCCTCGCTCAAAGTCCGTCAACTGCACATACGGTTCACGTCCACGCTGTCGCGGCATGCTACCAGTGTTAAAGACTGCGATGGAGCTCCGTATGCCACGGAAAACTGGCTGACACTGACGGCGGCGGTGCACAAATGCTGCGCAGCTAGCGCCATTCGACGGCCAACACCGCGGTTCCTGGTGTGTCCGTTGTGCCGTGCGTGTGATCATTGCTTGTACAGCCCTCTCGCAGTGTCCGGAGCAAGTATGGTGGGTCTGACACACCGGTGTCAATGTGTTCTTTTTTCCATTTCCAGGAGTGTATATAGATACTGTATGTAAACAAGCAGAATGCGGCGCTGAGGTCGGTAAGACCTATATAAGTGTCTGGCGCTGTTGTTATATCGCTTACTGCTGCTGCAGTGGCAGGCATTTTAGTGAGTTTCAACGTGCTGTTATAGTCGGCGCACAAGCGGTGGGACACAGCATCTACAAGGTAGCGATGAAGTGGGGATTTTCCGATACGACCATTTCACGTGCGTGCTGTGAACATAAGGTATTCGGTAAAACGTCAAATGTCCGACACTGCTGCTGCCGGAAAAAGATTCTGCGAGAATGGGACCAACGACGACTGAAGAGAATCGTTCAAAGTGAGACAAGTGCCATCCTACCGCAAATTACCTCAGATTTCAATGTTTGGCCATCAACAAGTGTCAACGTGTGAACCATTCAACGAGACATCATCGACATGGGCTTTCGGAGCCGAAGGCCCACTCGTGTACCCTTGATGAATGAAATGAAATGTCGTGTGGCTAGAGCCCCGGGGAGACAGGTCGCCTGGTGCAGGTCTTTTGAGCTGACGCCACTTCAGCGCCCTGCGTGTAGACGGGGGTCAAATGATGATGATTAGGATAACACCCAGTCCCTGAGCGGAGAAAATCTATCCAGCCGAGAATCAAACCCGTGCCCATGACTGCACGTCAAAAAGTTCTAAACCGTGCCTGGGCCCGTGAACCCTGACATTGGAAGAATGTTGATGACTGGAAACATGTTGCCTGGTCGGGCGAGTCTCCAAATTTTATCGAGCGGATGGACGTGTACGAGTAAGGAGAACCACATGAATCCATGGACGCTGCATGTCAGCAGAGGACTGTTGAATCTGGCAGAGGCTCTGTAATGGTATGGGGCGTGTCCAGTTGGAGTGATATAGGACTCCTGATACGTCTAGATACGACTCTGACAGGTGACAAGCACGTAAGCATCCAGTCTGATCACCTGTATCCATTCAAGTCCGTTGTGCATTCCGACAGACTTGGAAAATTCCAGTAGGTCACTGCGTCACCCCACAGGTCCAGATATACTACAGAGTGGCTCCAGGAACACTCTTCTGAATTTAAACACATCCGCAGGCCACCAAATTCCACAGACATGAACATTGTTGAACATATCTCGGATGCCTAGCAATGTGCTGTTCAGAAGAGACCTTCACCCCCTCGTACTCTTACGAATTTACGGACAGCCCTGCAGAATTCATGGTGTCATTTCCCTCCAGCACTACTTCAGACAATGTGTTGCGGCACTTCTGCATGTTCGCGAGCGCCCTAATGATATTAGGCAGATGTATCAGTTTCTTTGGCTCTTCAGTGTATTGTGATATAGGTTGAATATGACGAAATTAGGACTGGAGCAAATACGCCCTTGGTATTGAAGAGGATTGGGGAAAAGAGAAATTTGTGCACAACGTGACTAGAAGAAGTGGTCGGTTGGCAGGACATGTTCTGAGGCATCAACGGATCACCAATCCAGTATTGGAGGGCAGCGTGGAGGGTAAAAATCGTAGAGGGAGACCAAGAGATGAATACACTAAGCAGATTCAGAAGGATGTAGGTTGCAGTAGGTACTGGGAGATGAAGAAGCTTGCACAGGATATAGTAGCATGGAGAGCTGCATCAAACCAATCTCAGGACTGAAGACCACAACAACAACATTACTGTGTTGTCGCTGTCTACGGGTATTGTCTTTGACTATCAGTAACAACGACATAGGCCTCAATTTTCATCCCAACCATTACTTTAATTTGGAATGAAACACATCTGCAATAGCGGTAGAAGACTCTTGGTTATTCCGACGGTCTTGTAAAAGAGCGAATTAGCGGACACAGTTTAGGGCTACTCTTTAACACTTGCTGTTGGCGGAATAATTAGCAGTTATCAACTGCAAGAGGATGCAGAAGGCAAAGAAAACCACTGTATTATAAGGACACGAAATTAGTATGCACCTGATACGTTGCCTTAAATAGTAGAGATGTGATGATGATATCTCCATTGGGAATACATTCCGACTTGTTCCCCCATCCAGATCTCCAGAACACGGGACTTCCGAGGCAGAGGTAACTGTGTGATAAAGATTGAAAAATCAATGAAGCATGGAATGTAGCAATCTGAATTTGGTTGCAGTTATAGTTTAGGGAAATGCAAAGACTTTGGCTGTTTAAAGTGGAGTTGAAACCATCCCGTCTCCTCTATCTCTCTCTCTCTCTCTCTCTCTCTCTCTCTCTCTCTCTCTCTCTCTCCCTCCTATTCTTTTTTTTTCTTTTTTTTTTGTTACGCAACTTTCCCTTCTACAATAACCTATGAAACCTTTCCTTAGGATTTCTATCTCTTGCTTAATAATAACAAATGAAATCTTCCCTTCTCTTTCTCAATCTCCGCATACAAATTTAATTGCTGCTTATTAAAAGTGATTTTCTGATTATTTCGACGAAACATAGAATGTGTCGTCGTCGTGGCCCTCAGTCGTTACCTGCAATAACCGAAAACTGTTCCTTACCTTTTTTACTGTTACTGGATCGTCATCTGACTGCTACATCGAACTGCGATATGAATATACTTACTCTGTTTTACTATACTCTATTAGCTGCTGGTGGGCTGTCACAATAAGTGGCTGTATTTATTACCAAAGCTGACGTTATTCTTTAATAGCAAAGCTGACGTTATTCTTTAATTAATTTGACTGAAGTTACGTAACTCATAATTAAACTCTTTCTTGACAACAATAAAATTTTGCAAAGTTTTAAGTTGATGGTTTTTGGGCTGGATTATAATCAGTAATGCAATATTGCTGGCAAAAATTAATTATATTCTGAATGAAATGATTTTAGAAACGTTCAAATGGGACTTACTTTTTACAATAATCTTACAACTAGCATTGCGCAAACATACCTTCAGTAATCTTGAGTTTCTTAAAAATAATTCAATAATGTTAGTTCCTCTTATGATAATACTTAGCTGATGTCTCTGTACATCCGTTTATAATCTCTTATAAATCATAGCTGGTGGCTGGCAGGCACGCCGCTCATCTCAACCTCTCGCTTCAGACCTGCTACCGACTCGCTTCACTTCTCGCACACTGCTGACTTCCTACGAAGGTTAAAGTGGGGTCTCTCGTGCCAACAATGCTTTCTGGTGCAGACAATCCCTGCTACCATTACAAAATATATCAATGCGCGGTCTTTCCCGCTCTTTTCTTAAAATGTATCCATACGCGGTCTCTCCCACCCTTTTAAAAATTATATCAATTTGCCATCTCTCTTGCCAACAATACTTTGATGCAGACATTCCCTGCTACCACAATTATTTCCAACATGACAAATATTAATTATTCCTACTTAATCCTATTAATAAAATATAAACATCTTTCATAAATTGTGGTTTGACAATAGACAATAGAAATATACACGACTTACAGAGTCACTAAAGTAAGAGCGACAAATAAATACCGCAGGAGAGAACAGTGTTACGGGAGCAGTTTGGGGATAGCATTAGTGTCATCAGGATGGTCTATAATCCAACGCCAATAACAACTGTTCAAGTATATATGCCGACTTCACAACAAGAAGATGAGTACACAGAAAAAGTATATGAGGGTATTGGAGGTGTAATTCAGTATGCTAAAAATCATGGGCGTATGGAACATCATAACAGTGTACGGAATAGAACAAAGAGTTACAGGAGAAAACGGGCCGGCCGGGGTGGCCGAGCGGTCCTAGGTTAGGTTAGTTAGGTTTAAGTAGATCTAGGGGACTGATGACCTAAGACGTTAAGTCCCATTGTGCGCAGAGCCATTTGAACCATTTTTGGAGAAAACGGGTTCGGTACTCGGAACGAGAGAGGAGGAAAACTGCAATAAACTTCAGCTAGTAATAGTAATCACACTGTCCGCAAATAATAAGAAGAGGAATTGTTCTGGGAAAAGGCATATGGGCGAGGCTATATAGCATGTGCATTACATCAAGGTCAGCAGAGATTTCTACACTGAAGAGCCAAAGAATATGTTACACCTGCATAATACCGTGTAGGGACCCCGCGAGCATGGAGAGGGGTCGCAGCACGACGTGGCATGCACTCGACTAATATCTGAAGTAGTGCTGGAGGGAACTGACACCATGAATCCTGCAGGGCTAGCCATAAATCTGAAAGAGTACGACGGGGTGGAGATCTCTTCTGAACAGCACATCGGAGGGCATCCCATATATGCTCAATGATGGTCATGTCTGGGGAGTCTGGTGGCCAGTGGAAGCGTTTAAAAACAGAAAAATGTTTCTGGAGCCACTCTGTAGCAATTCTGGACGTGCGGGGTGTCGCATTGTCCTGCTGGATTTGCCCATGTCCGCCGGAATGGAGAATGGACATGAATAGTTGCAGGTGATCTGAGAGGACGCTTATGTGGTGGTCCATGGATTCAGGTGGTTGTCTCCGTACCCGTACACGTCCATGCGCTCGATACCATTTGAAACGAGACTCGTCCGACGAGGCAAATGATTCCAGTCATCAACGGTATAAATGGCGGCGTTGACGGGCCAAGCGAGGTCTCAAGTTTTGTCTTTAAAGTCAGTACCGCCATGAGACTGTTTTTTATTTGCAGTGTTACGTTCACACGATCATGATTTCGGTTTCAAAGTGCCATTATCAAATGTTTTGATGTTATACAGTGCCCAAGATGGCATACTGTCGTATTTAAAATACACTATTAGACACAATGTCTAAGGGTCAATATTTCTGGTAAATGTTTATAATAATGTATTTTAAATACGACAGTATGCCATCTTGGGCACTGTATAACATTAAAACACTTGATAATGGCACTATGAAGCCGAAATCATGATCGTGTAAATGTAACACTGCAAATAAAAAACAGTCTAATGACGGTACTGATTTTAATGAAATATATTATGTCTGTGGCCCCACATTATGAAAAAATTACTAAAGTTTTGTGTCGTACTGTAAACGAGTGGGCCTTCGGGTCCGAAAGCCCATATCGATGAAGTTTTGTTGAATGGTTCCCACGGTGACAGTTGTGGATGGCCCAGTATTGAAATCTGGAGCAATTTGCGGAAAGGTTGCTCTTTTGTCATTTTGAACGATTATCATTAGTCGTCGTTGGTCCCGTTCTTTCAGGATGTTTTTCCGACAGCAGTGAAGTTGGAGACTTGGTGTCTTACCGGATTCCTGATATTCGCGGTACAGTTGTGAAATGTTCGTACGGGAAAATCCCCACTTCATCGATACCTCGGATGTGCTGTGTCGCATCGCTTGTGCGCCGACTATATCACCACTTTGAAACTCACTTAATTGTTGGTAACCATCCTTGTAGCAGCAGTAACCGATCTAACAACTGCGCCAGACACTTGTCTTATTTTAGGCGTTTCCGACCGCAGCACCGTATTTCAGCCTGTTTACATGCCTCTGTATCACGCTTGCCTATATGAGTTTCTTTGGCGCTTCAATGTACGACGTCGGAGGGTCACTCACCAAACCCAGTATTCAGTCATCGTCCGATTTTCGAAAGTTGAAATTCACAGTCTGAAGCGGCGTGTGTTTAGAACGGAGAAACTGTGTTATTAGGTGTAGAAATAATAAAGCACTTTCAGAATTCTTGTAGCTACGAAATGCCACTGAGCAAAGAGATGTAAATTGCATGTTCCGTGTTCCACGTTCTGCCCTCCACACCAGCTCGTGGGAGAGACGCCGTGCCCCGGCTGCACTAGCTGCTCTGCCGCCGTGTTCCACTATGTCACACAGTTCCACGCAGCTGAGCACGTGACACGGCGTCTGAACACCGGGGCGCAGACTGCTCCTTGCCGTGCGCGAGTGATTACTGTGTATGCTGCCCGCGCCGCTGTTCTGTAACAAGGTTTGCCTATATGGTTGGGGCTTCCTGTCTCGCCGCCGCTGTTAGTGGCAGTAAGGGGAGTGCGCTCCAGTATCGCAGACTCAGACGACGGCTACGTACGGCTTCAAACACGGCGTCTAATTCACTCCGTCTACTTGCACGTCGTAGGAGAATTGACTTCCGGAAAGCAATTGGCACGATACCTCAGCAAAATTTAACGACAGTGTGTGCTGTACGGTGGGAAACGAAATTTGTGCCTGGATTGAAGGTTACTTGGTTAGAAGGAGACAGCGTATTTTGTGTCATGGAGAGTCACCGATAGACGTAGCAGTAACTTCCGGCGTGCCCCAGGGAAGTGTGCTGCGACCTTAGCGTGTCGTGTAGTACGAGGGCTATCCACAAAGTACATAACTTAAATATGATTTGCACAGTATCAATGTAGATGTAGATGTAGAGATAGCATTCCTCAATGTTTCTGCGGGAGACTTCGAGCGACCTGTTGAGTCACACTAAATTGAGTCTCTGCAGTATGACGGGCAAAAGAGATTTGACGCGATATTAGGAGGTATCCCATGACTTTTGTCAACTCACAAGGGAACCTCCCCATCGCACCCCCCTCAGATTTAGTTATACGAAGTTGGCACAGGGATAGGCCTTGAAAAATTGAACACAGATCAATCGAGAAAACAGGAAGAAGTTGTGTGGAACTATGAAAAAAATAAGCAAAATATACAAACTGAGTAGTCCATGCGCAAGGTAGGCAGCATCAAGGATAGGTGAGCTTACGAGCGCCGTGGTCCCGTGGTTAGCGTGAGCAGCTGCGGAATGAGAGGTCCTTGGTTCAAGTCTTCTCCCGAGTGAAAAGTTTAATTTTTTATTTTCAGACAATTATCAAAGTTCAGGCACTCACACATAATCAACTTCGCTCTCCAAAATTCCAGGACATGTTCAGATTTGCTTGGACATATGCAGGATTTGACGGTCTACACACGGAAACATTTGAAAACGTAAAAAACATATGTTTTGACAGAGCACAGGGAAAACTGTGCGACTGTGAAACTGTTGCATTCATTTGTTGCAGCTTATGTGACAAACTCTTATGTTTTCATCACTTTTTTGGGAGTGATTATCACATCCACAAGAAATCGGGCAAGGTAGAAGAATCTTTTTACCCATTCGCCAGGTGTGCAAGTTAGGTGGGTCGACAACATATTTCTGTCATGTGACGCACATGCCGTCACCAGTGTCGTATAGAATATATCATACGTGTTTTCCTGTGGAGGAATCGGTTGACCTATGACCTTGGGATCAAATGTTTTCGGTTCCTATTGGAGAGGCACGTCGTTTCGTCTACTAATCGCACGGTTTTGCGGTGCGGTCGCAAAACACGGACACTAAACTTATTACAGTTAACAGAGACGTCAATGAATGAACGGACGGATCGTAACTTTCCGAAAATAAAGAGAGTAAAATATTCACTCGAAGGAAGACTCGAACCAAGGACCTTTCGTTCCGCAGCTGTTCCCTCTAACCACGGGACCACAGCGCTCACAGCTCATATTGTCCTTAATGTTGCCTATCTTGCGCATGGATTACTGTTTGTATATTTTGCTTATTTTTTCATAGTTCCACACAACTTCTTCCTGTTTCCTCGATTGATCTGTGTTCAGTTTTTCAAGGCCTATCCACTGTGTCAATTTATAACTAAATCTGAGGGGGGTGCGATGGGGAGGTTCCCTTGTCAGTGTACGTGGGTTAATAATTGTATGGACAGCTCATAGACGGTAAATCGCGGGTAAATCAGGTTTTAGGCACACTGGTAGTGGGAAAATGCAGGCTGCCTACGATGGAGGTTGCCTAAAGAAAAATAATGCTACTAATCCTAATAGACTGTTGAAGTGTTTCGGACCCAAACCAGATTGTTGTGGCAGGGTATGTGGTGTCACCGCCAGACACCACACTTGCTAGGTGGTAGCCTTTAAATCGGCCGCGGTCCGTTAGTATACGTCGGACCCGCGTGTCGCCACTATCAGTGATTGCAGACCGAGCGCCGCCACACGGCAGGTCTAGTCTAGAGAGACTCCCTAGAACTCGCCCAGTTGTACAACCGACTTTGCTAGCGATGGTTCACTGACAAAATACGTTCTCATTTGCCGAGATGATAGTTAGCATAGCCTTCAGCTACGTCATTTGCTGCGACCTAGCAAGGCGCCATTACCAGTTACTATTGATACTGTAATAATGTACCGTAAAGACCGACGTTCTTCATTAACTGATTAAAGTTAAGTATTCCATCATCTACGTCCGTTTCTCTAAATTCTAATTTCCTTGTCCTGTTCCAGACCTCACGCCAACCTGCGTGAGCTAAAACGCGTGCCTTTCGGCTTCCTCTAGTAAAACGGTGTTGGCTCTCCTGCCAACCCACAACAGGGTATGTTAAACGTATGCAAAGGAGAGCAACACGAATAATGACAGGTTTGTTTTGACCCACGGTCAAAGTCGTAGAAATGCTGATAAACAAAACTAACAGATGTTTGAAGCTATACGTAAGCTACCCGCGAGAACCAGATATATGCGGAAAAACGGAGAGTTCTACAAAAACTTCATTGTGTATGTAGATAATAACAATAATTTCGTGTCGCCTCGTGCCCTGTTGCAGGTATTTATATTGGACGCGTTTTCGTCGACTTACCAACCCCTAATGTGCGCTTGTTCTCCAAACAGGGAAAGGGGACCCACAGTTTAATGTGGAGTGCGAACCATCTCACGTCGTTGAGAGGTGAAGGATAGGCTAAAATGAAGACAGAAAAATTTCTAGGTCCCACTGAGAATCCACACTTCGACCTCTTTGTTTCCAGGCTCGGCATATTTCTAGACAGTTCATTTTCAGGACTTGTTGAGTGGGTTTGTGAATACCAAAATGTTTGTCACATTTCACCGTATCTTTTGGCTGCACTGACCTGGAAGCTAAATTTATCACATCACCAAGGACATAAACAAGTAAATATCAACGTGATAATACCTCTAATCGTTCCTGAAAAAAAGGGGTCTTAACAGAGGACGAACAGACAGACAAACAGACAGACAACTAAGTCATCTTATAAGAGTGCCCTTTTACCGAATACGGCACGGCACTGATACCGTACTAACATTGCCCACTTATTGCTCCGAGAGCCGGTGAAGAAAAGGTTACACTAATTATAACGTGCTCAGTGGGGTTTAAATGGTTATTCCTCCCGAGTTCAAAAGGGATATGTAACGGGGAGAAACCGTTGTACGTTGTACAAAGGGACGTATGGGCTGCAAAGCACCTGACATTGTCTGTAGACGTAAGTGCAGGGCGACTTTCATAAACATAACACACTATGTTCAGAGGCTTGTAAGGGTAGTAGCATTAAAATTGCTACACCAAGAAGGAATGCAGATGATAAACGGATATTCATTGGACAAATACGAGGGCTATTCCGAAAGTAAGGTCCGATAGGTCGCGAAATGGAAACCACGGTAAAAATCAAAAATGTTTTATTTGCAACAGTTAGATACACCTTGCAGCTACTTATCTCCATAGTCGCCGACCCGACTTAGACGTGTATCGTAGCGTTGTACCAACTTTCCCATACCCTCGCTATAGAAGGCAGCCGCCAGTGCTCTCCGCCAATTCTCTACGCTGGCCTACGGCTCGTTGTCTTGTGCCGAAATGTTGTCTTCATAACCAGCGGTTCATGTGACCTGAGCTGAAACTCAGAGGGAGACAATTACGGGCTGTATTGTGGGTAATCTCACATTTCCATTTGAAAACGATGCAGGAGCATCTTCATTGCCCCTGCAGAATGCGGCTGAGAATTGTCTTGAAGACGAAACAGCACGACAGTTATGTAATGTTAGCTGCATAGCTTCAGGGGAAATTTCTCACCAGGCCCCCGTACTTGGCGGCAGACACTATTTTCTAGACATCTTTACGCACTCACTGCGAGCTCAGAAATGAGAAGAGCGACGTGATGCTAACTGGGGTTATACTAGAGACACTACCCAACACATCTGTGCAAAGCTTTATCGGATTTTCATAGTCGTTTCCATTTCGTGACCGATCGGACCTTACTTTCGGAATAGCCCTCGTATATTATACCAGAACTGACATGTGATTAAATTTTCACGCAATTTGGGTGCATAGACGCTGAGAAATCAGTTCCCAGAACAACCACCTCTGGCCGTAATAACAGCCTTGATACGCATGACCATTGAGTCAAACAGAGCTTGGATGGCGTGTACAGGTACAGTTGCCCGTGCAGCTTCGATACCACAGTTCATCAAGAGTAGTGACTGACGTGTTGTGACGAGCCAGTTGCTCGGCCACCATTGACCAGAAGTTTTCAATTGGTGAGAGATCAGGAGAATGTGCTGGCCAGGGCATCAGTCAAAGATAGGCCCGTGCAGGACCTGCAACATGCGGTCGTGCATTATCCCGCTGAAATGTAGGGTTTCGCAGGGATCGAATGAAGGGTAGAGCCAGGGCTCGTAACACATCTGAAATGTAACGTCCACTGTTCAAAGTGCAGTCAATGCGAACCAGAAGTGACCGAGGCGTGTAACCAATGACACCCGATACCATCACGCCGTGTGATACGCCAGTATGGCGATGACGAATGCTCGCTTGCAATGTGCGTTCACCGCGATGTCGCCAAACACGAATGCGACCATCATGATGCTGTAAACAGAACCTGGATTCATCCGAAAAAATGACGTTTTGCCATTCGTGCACCCAGGTTCGTCGTTGAGTACACCACTGTGATGCAGCGTCAAGGGTCTCCGAGCTGATAGTCCATGCTGCTGCAAACGTCGTCGAACTGTTCGTGCAGATGGTTGTTGTCTTGCAAACGTCCCCATCTAGTGACTCAGGGATCGAGACGTGGCTGCACGATCCGTTACAGCCATGTGGATAAGATGCCTGTCATCTCGACTGCTAGTGATACGAGGCCGTTGGGATCCAGTACGGCGTTCCGTATTACCCTCCTGAACCCACCGATTCCATATTCTGCTAACAGTCATTTGATCTCGACCAACGCGAGCAGCAGTGTCGCGATACGATAAACCGCAATCGCGATAGGCTACAATGCGACCTTTACAAAAATCGGAAACGTGATGGTACGCATTTCTCCTTCTTACACGAGGCATCACAACAACGTTTCACCAGGCAACGCCGGTCAACTGCTGTTTGTGTATGGGAAATCGGTTGGAAACTTTCCTCATGTCAGCACGTTGCACGTGTCGCCACCGGCGCCAAACCTTGTGTGAATGCTCTGAAAAGCTAATCATTTGCATATCACAGCATCTTTTTCCTGTCGGTTTAATTTCGCGTCTGTAGCACGTCATGTTCGTGGTGTAGCAATTTTAATGGCCAATAGTGTATGTGTATTGCCAGCCACGCGCCGCAAAGTTACGATGTGCGGCGGAGGGTAATTTGATTCGACACTGATTTGCTGTTCATTTCGCTGTTGGAATGAATAAAGAACGAGAATCGCTAGACCTCGGTATTATGGCAATTGTTTCTGATTTTACCGTGTGGTAGTCTCGTGATCTGTGTGTGGGAGAAATTTGGTGTGGTGTTTAAACTCTGTGTTCGAAAGAAATTCGAGGCAGGAAACTTACCTTTGGCGAGAAGTATTCGTAATAGTTGAGCTATTCGACCGCCACTCATGACCCGCCCGCGCTGCCTCGCTTCCAACAGTACCTCTTCTCCTATCTCCCAAAATTCTTCGACATACTGTGTCAGAGTAGCAGTCGTGAAGGAAAGCATTTAGCGGGGAAATGGCTTCTGAACAGCCTATGGTAGTGGCGACCACGGTGTGTCAGACTTCACACAGGTCACCCGTGGTGACCAAGCCCTGCCCAGTCTTCACTCTGGTCGATATTTCCCGGAAGTACTCGTGTAACACCCGCTAAACCGCTGGGCAGAACAGGTAATAGGATTGTGGAAAGGGCCAAGGGTTGAGGTCAGTTTCTGCTTCTAATTGTCATTTATCATAATTTAATAACCTTAACAATAATAGCGGCACATAGCCGAATCTTTACCGAATGCAACTCTTTTGCGGCTGAAGGCCTCCAACAAGAAATCTTAACGAGATAAAATCCAATTAAGATAGCAATAAAATAATTCAAAAAACAACATACGCAAATAGGCTGTACTCGGTTGCCCTCGACTTAGACTTGTATTGTGGTGCGGCTTTTTCAGTTGCCAGAACTCGGTTCAGTTCGGCAGAATCGAGGTGTCAACGCTGACAGAGATATGCAAACAGGCAGAACACGGCGCTGCGGTCGGCAATGCTTATACGAGGGCTATCCACAAAGCACATTACGTTTTGGAATTAAAAATAAATAAAGTATTGGAAATTTCTTTTATTATATACACATGTAAGCCACACTTAAATACTACTTTTCTACATAGTTGCCATTTAAATTAAGGCACTTATCGTAGCGATGGACGAACTTGGAAATTCCTTCGTCGTAAAATTCGGCCGCCTGCGCCTTCAACCACGTGGTTACCTCTTCTTGAAGCTGTGCGTCGTCATCAAAACGTTCCATAGCCAACCACTTCTTCATTGCTGGGAATGTGGAAACGCTCGGTGCCAGGTCGGGACTGTACAGAGGATGAGCAAACAACTCCCACTTAAAAGATTCGAGAAATTCACGAGTGGCATTTGCCGTGTGGGCCCGGGCGTTGTCGTGAATCAGCAAGATCTTTGAGCCCAACTTTCCCCTGCGCTTGTTTTGTATTGCTCTTCTGAGGTTGTGCAGAGTTTGGCAATACCTTTGAGAGTTTATTGTAGTGCGTCTTTCCAGGAAATCCACAAAAATCACACCTTTCCTGTCCCAAAAGACAGTCGCCATCACCTTCCATGCCGACATTGTCTGCATGCATTTCTTGGGTTTTTGGGGGGAATTTGTGTGCCCCCACTGCATTGACTGCAATTTTGTCTCGCCGTTCACATGCTTAACCCATGTTTCGTCACCAGTAAAGATGCGATCGAGTAATGAGTCACCATCTTTCTCGTAAGCGACCAAAAACGTTAACGCTGCAGCCATTCGCTGATTTTTGTGAATCTCTGTCAAGAGTTTTGGTATCCATCTTGCACAAAACTTGTGGTAACCAAACTTTTCGGTAATGATTTCGTGCAACAAACTTCGTGAAATTTGTGGAAAACTCAAAGAGAGCTCCGTTATTGTGAAATTACGGTTTTCACGGACCGCGGCATCGACTTTTTCGACAAGTACAGCAGTCACTATGCTGGGTCTTCTTCGCTCTTCGTCGTGAACGTTCGTTCGGCCATTTTTCAATTTTATGATCCATTGACGCACTTCACCTTCAGTGATTATGTTGTCCCCATACACTTCACAAAGCTGCCGATAGATTTCTATCGGTGTACAGTTCTTTTGCGGTCAGAAACCTTATTACAGCACGCACTTCACACTTCGCGGCATTTTCAATTAACGCTGACATTTCAAACTGTCACAGTAACTCAACGGAGTACAGCACGAACCTCTCACTAGCACGGCAGGATGCCGACTGAGCGGCGGAATGCCATGACACCAAGATGGCCGCGCTAGCCCCGCCCCTAACGGACACAAACGAAAACGTAATGTACTTTTGGATAGCCCTCGTATAAGACAAAAAGTGTCTGGAGCTTTGTTATATCGGTTACTGCTGCTGCAGTGGCAGGTCATCAAGATTTAAGTGAGTTTGAACGTGGTGTTATAGTCGGCGCACGAGCGAAGGGGCGCAGCATCTACGAGATAGCGATGGGGATTTCCCCGTGCGACCATTTCGCGAGTGTACCGTGAATATCGGGAATCCGGAAAAACATCAAATCTCCAACTTCACTCCTGCCGGAGAAAGATCCTGCAAGAGCGGGACCAACGACGACTGAAGAGAATCGTTCAACGCGACAGAAGTGCAACTCTTCCCGCAAATTGCTCGAGATTTGAATGCTGTGCCATCAACAAGTGTCAGCTTGCGAGCGATTCAACGAAACATGATTGATATGGGCTTTCGGGGCTGAAGGCCCACTCGTGTACCCTTGATGACTGCACGTCTCGCCTGGTACCTTCAACACCGACACTGGACTGTCGATAACTGTAAATATGTTGCCTGGTCGGACGAGTCTCTGAAATTGTATAGAGCGGATGGACGTGTACTGGTATGGAGACGACCTCATGAATCCTTGGACCCTGCACGTCAGAGGGAGGCTGTTTAAGCTGGTGGAGGCTCTGTAATGGTGTGAGGCGTGTGCAGTTGGAATGATATGGAACCCCTGATATGTCTAGATACGGCGCTGACAGGTGACATGTTCGTAAGCATCCTGTCTGATCACCTGCATCCATTCATGGCCATTCCGAATTCCGATGTATTTGGGCAATTCCAACGGATGTAAGTGGCGTGTGTAAGTGGCGTGAATAAAAGGACGCTATGTGCAAGAAGCATGAAGCACCCTTTGAATGTATCCTGATAGCTAAAAGAGCCACGCGCTCTTTGAATAAGAAAATGCTATTTGACACTGAAATCAATATAAAAGATAGGGTCGCCACCAACTCTAGCCACACGACAAAGAAGAGGTAGCACTGAGTCGGAAAATTACTTAATTTATTAATAAGAAAAACTCACAAAAGAACATTCATTGTATAGTCATTGATAAAGAATGGGATGTAGTTATTAATATGATCCAGGCATTCTTCCCGTGAATCAAATATTGAGTAAAGTAAAGAGGGCGTGAACACCATGCGTAAGTGCAGCCTGCAGCAAGATTCGTGAAAACACGATCTATTCCAGAGCATTTGTTTCAGATAAAAAAGGGACACTAATCACTACACCTGTGCACATGGAAACGCTATAGGTGGGCCAACAAGGAAAACTACAAGGTAAAATGGCGAAGGTAACGGCGACGTAACATCGGTACACAAGATAAGATTGAAGGCAAAATTATTTATTCCTTAAAACATTGATGTAGTGCATCTATAGACTGCTGTTGCATGATAACTATGTACAATTGTTTGTGAAATACTATACGTTTCATAACAGACTCGCGTGCCCACTCGGTCCGCGGAGACAATTTCTATGGACCGTGGCCAAATTTTAATCACATGAGACAAAGAAAATTCACAAATACACAAAAATTACCAAGATCCCGAAAAGATTAGAAGCATACACACACAGGTGTAGGCACATAAACATTCACACTGAACCGAGGGCACTTCAACATATGCAACTCCTTTGTGCTGCGTTCCTCTCACGGATCAAAGTCAAGACTGCATTGGGAATCAAACTGAAAGTCTACAAAAGCCTTGCATTCCCTGCTGCAACCCAGCAAGTAAATCTTTATAAGACGAAATTCGAGACCAAAAGCTAAAAGCTCCCCTCTCTATGTGACAACGCGCCACGCGGTCAGTCCAACTCACCCTTCTTCGACTGGAGCACAGCTGTGTACGCTTCCCGTACCGGCGGCAGACTGCCTCCCGCTTCTCCAGCATCTTCCACGCTCCGCGTGGACCGGAAAATCCCAGGATGCCATTTCCGCCACCAGCCTAACGCAGGTGGATTTCTCACAAGTAGCGGAAACCTCTTTGCCGACTTGACCACTACGAGAGTTGGCAATGAAAGGTGGCTACAGGACCCTTTCACGGACAATGCGACACCTCACACGTTTAGAATTGCTACATAGTGACTTCAGGTGCATTATTCTGAGTTTAAACTGTTCCGCTGGCCACCATACTTCAAAGTCATGAACATTCTTGAGCATCTCTGCGATGCCTTGCAACGTGCTTTTCAGAAGAGATTTCCACCTGCTGGTACTCCTACGGTTTTATGGACAGCCCCTGATGATTCATGGTGTCAGTACCCTCCAGCACTACTTCACACGTTAGTCGAATCCATGCCACGTCATGCTGCGGCACTCCTGCGTGCTCGCGGTGGCCCTATGCGATATTAGGCAGATGTAGCAGTTTCTTTAGCTGTTCAGTGTACATTCACCGTTAAAAATCATTGCTTTATTAAATGTGTACAACAAATTGAATTACAGCTTCAAAAATTTTCTACCCTTGCAGCTATACTAAAGGTGGGATTATGACAATTCTTTTATGGAAGAACGTTGATTACGGAAGACTTCAATCAAAATTGTGGTTTGTGCAACTCTAAATTATTTCAAAATTTATTTGTATGGGAAAGAAATGATGCAAAATTGCTTGACGCACAATTAAATCGTGACAGAAAGTGAAACTGAGATAAAGTAATTAACTTTTTTCGAAGTTAATAGGTTGAATAGCGAGCATACTACACATAATACCCTTTCCTAATAAATTTACCACATACTGTCTAAGCGTCAGTAACAGTGAGTCCCATGGCTTGAAAGAGAAGTTGAAGTTATCCATACGAGCATGACTGTGCTACTGATCGTGGCAAGACTGAACCGTAAATGTTGTTGAGTCCCTAAGCTATGCTTGTTGAATGACCAGAAACCATGCGACTACTCCCTGATTTTTAGAAGTTAAAAGGAAGTCTCTCTATATTTCACGCCAAGATAATTTCATCAAAAAAATCCTTAAAAAGTACAGTTTCTCCGCCAATATCGTGATTGTTTTGTTGTTAAAAATCTGACACCAGTGAAACGTCAGATACAATGAGCTTTCTTTCAGCCCCTCCATTCTCGAAAAAGTCAACTCAAACGCTAGGTCATGCTGACGTCACACCGCAGCCGCGAACAAATGGCTTCTAATCTGTGTGTTCAGTTTTCTCTGCCGTGGGAAGAGAATTAAGGAAAAAAATAGTTTCTTCCCGTGGTGACAGTCCGTTGGCCACGCGCAACGTACAATTCTTTAGAGCCATCTTTGATCAATTTTAGGATGGCCAAGAGACGGCTATCTCAAAGAATGCTCTACTGACAATGCCGTGACCGCTATCAGCTTCTCCATCGAAATTGATTCCCGCAGAATTAAGGCTTTCAGAGCATCTTTCTTTAAAAGGACACAGGCCATAAATCGCTCCTTTCCACAGCTGGACCTGCCGTTTTGCTATGTTTTTATGCCTTGGTTCTTATTGTTCCAGATTGTTTCTGCACTGAGGAACCACTGCACGGACGTCGGGTCCTTTAATACGGAGAATACCTGTGACCCCCTCTGCAGTTAGCTGAATAGCCATCGCCAGTTTTCACAACATATTCTTTTTTATCTGCTGGGTTCGATTCGCTTGCTTTTCTGCCTGAATATCTGATACCCAGCATGCCACAGCTTAACGGTCCATCAAAGAAGTCATTATAACAGCCTACACTAGTTTAATAATATAACAGTATAGAGAAGAAAATTTTATCACCTCTAACTGTCACTGTTATTGCTTTATCCACCACGAAGAAATGTGTTTGCACAATCTGGGTTTAATGATGTTAACTCAGATCTACCCTCCAACATGCATGAAAGTGACCAGCTGAAGCGTCTTGACTTCAGGATATTTAGGGACGGCACAGAAAAACTAAAGCAGGTCGCCTAAACCGGAGTTTGAAGCAGATACTCCTGAATGCAATGCTAGACCAGAGCTCCACTTTGATTAGTCATATGAAACAAGTTATTCTGGATATAAAGCAGGGGTGTCCAACAACCTACGGATCGCGGGCTGCATGCGGTCCAAAGGAAGTATCATTGGGATTAGGATAAATTGAATGTTTTCAATTTGAAACTCCAACGACATGATTCTATTTTCTCGTTGGTCCGTTCAGTTCTTAAAATTGCCGCCCATGCTGTATTCGAACCTCAGAGTCTCGTTCTTACAGCTGACCAATCCGCCAAAGTCGATGGTCTGTTAACTTACTGTTACTTCAGTAGCAACTGCGGACTAGAGGTTTAGAGATATATAATGAATGTAATTTAAATAAATACAGGGAAATGGTGTGTCATTTCTTGTAAATTGTGATAAGGGACGTTTTTCACCGTAGTTCTGATCTCTACAAGTCGGAAAAACTTAGAAATGTTCATGTCACTGGCAGCTAATGCCAATGTTTGCTATCTAACAGTACCGTAATTCTGTAAGTACCGCAAGACAAATGCCACATTAATTCTATGATTTATAATTACTTATATACGAAATTAGTAATGAAATCTCATATATAATATGTCAAATTAATTCCAGTCCCTTTTTTAAATAATCGTAGATTAAAAAATGGTTCAAATGGCTCTGATCACTATGGGACTTAACATCTGAGGTCATCAGTCCCCTAGAACTTAGAACTACTTAAACCTAACCAACCTAAGGACATTACACACATCCATGCCCGAGACAGGATTCGAACCTGCGACCGTAGCGTGGCCACCGCGGTCGGCGTAGATTAAAACATTCTAATTTCTTAAATGTGTTAACTATATACCTCCAGTTTTCTTTCCCCTTTTGTTTTTTCCTCAGCGGTTATTGTTAATGTTAAATATTTTATGTGCAATCCAGAAATACTCGTCTTCTTCCACTGTGGCCCAGGTGAACTAAAATGTTGGACACCCTAATATAGAGAATAGTAGGTGAAATTATTGCTGGGTGACAAGTAGATGTGGGTGGCATCATCAAACCAGTAGAGAAACTGACGATTTGCTGGTAACGATAGTAACAGAGGAACAGAAATAATGACGAAACAAGAAAAAAAGATGGTGGAATACAAACAAAAAAAAGTGATAAAATAATGAGTAGAATAGTAACAGAGAAATAGAAATAATGATAACACCTAAGGCTGATAGATAGGGTGGAAATGGAAGAGTGACTTTGGTATACACAGGACCCTCCGCCACACGCCATACGGTAGCCTATGAAGTACAGAGGCAGTAGACAAAAAAGATCTGCAAAAGCATGCGGCAAATGTCATATTGTCACATGAACTATTATTTCCACAAGTTCCAAATCACTATAATGGCTGTGTAAAGCGTACGATTTTCAATGAAATTATGAAATCGTCAATATTCCACAGAAGTTTATTTTTATTTAAATGGCAGCTAGTGCCGGAGTTCTGTAAATAATCAAGCGAAACACGTCACTATTTAAATAGGAACAAACTTCCGTGCAATTTTGAATGTTTTGTAATTTCATTGAATCGTCGTAAGTTGCTGCATATTGCCCTCCTGCATGCTGGTGGTGAGTATAGGCGCGATTTTCTGCCACATGTCATGTTCCTTCTCCTGCTCCAACCACTAGGCTACTGTGTCACCTGCTCTCACCCATGTGGAGACCCATACGTGGGTGGTGACATTGCCAGAATTGCAGCAGGCACTTGCAATCGCACACAGCCCGACAGATGAAGGCACGACAGCCGCAGCGTCAGCAAACATTTCAGCTCCCGTCTGCAGCAGGACGGCTAGATAATCACAAACACGCTGCCGCCGGCGTCGCCCTCGTGTCGACAGGAGCGTCGCTGCAATTAGAAACTGCTCGGCACTCGTGTGTGTGCCCGGCGTACATTCTGTCACTGTTGCTCTCTCCCAAACCTCCAGATGGCAATCAGATCGGTAGCAAACGTTGTATATCGATAGCGTAACAAGCGAAACACCTATATACGAGGTGTGGCTAGAAAAAAACCGGACTAGTACTGGTGAAACAATAAAACGAATGCAATAAGGCTGAAAGTCGCGTGGCCTGTCACGTGACTCTCGCTCCGCCTACTGCTCGAGTTTCATCTGCCTCCTGCACTCAGTCTGCCCGTGGCGTCTGTTTTAAGTAGTTGACGTTTTGTCTGTGCGTCGGAAAATGTTGAGTGTACAGAAAGAACAGCGTGTTAACATCAAATTTTGTTTCAAACTAGGAAAATCTGCAAGTGAAACGTTTGTAATGTTACAACAAGTGTACGGCGATGATTGTTTATCGCGAACTCAAGTGTTTGAGTGGTTTAAACGATTTAAAGATGGCCGCGAAGACACCAGTGATGACACTCGCACTGGCAGACCATTGTCAGCAAAAACTGATGCAAACATTGAAAAAATCGGTAAACTTGTTCGACACTTTCCTTGTCAACTCCTGTTAACTCAGACACTGCTCTGATTGTTAAACGGCGATCTTGTCGAACAAGTTTACCGATTTTTTCAATGTTTGCATCAGTTTTTGCTGACAATGGTCTGCCAGTGCGAGTGTCATCACTGGTGTCTTCGCGGCCATCTTTAAATCGTTTAAACCACTCAAACACTTGTGTTCGCGATAAACAATCATCGCCGTACACTTGTTGTAACATTACAAACGTTTCACTTGCAGAGTTTCCTAGTTTGAAACAAAATTTGATGTTAACACGCTGTTCTTTCTGTACACTCAACATTTTCCGACGCACAGACAAAACGTCAACTACTTAAAACAGACGCCACGGGCAGACTGAGTGCAGGAGGCAGATGAAACTCAAGCAGTAGGCGGAGCGAGAGTCACGTGACAGGCCACGCGACTTTCAGCCTTATTGCATTCGTTTTATTGTTTCACCAGTACTAGTCCGGTTTTTTTCTAGCCACACCTCGTAGCTTACACGTTCAATAAGTAATGCAATACCGTTTTTTCTAAAACCAGGTTAGTTTCATTCATGGTTCCAATATATCATATTATTCCTACTGTTTTGGTTACAAAATGGGTTTTGTAATGAACCTAGTTTCCTTTCTAAGCGACGGCCTCAGGCCGCCTTACTGGGGATGCTCGCATCGTACCACTATACTAGTCGACGTGTGGTCGGTGTCTTGCTGCATCAGTAACCTCTGCATTGTCCAAGTACTACTTCCTGCGGAGTGCATCATCCTTCATTGGGCAGAACAGATCCAAGTCGGAAGATGAGAGATCCGGGCTGTAGGGTGGATGGGGAAGAACAGTCCGTTGAAGCTGTGTGAGGCCTGACGATATCATGGAGGAGGAGAAGTCCGTTTACATTCGTCGATGACATTGAATGAGAGTGTCCGCACGTTCCGACACTGCAGGTGTCGCACCTGTGTGCGGCCGGCGGCCACGCGGGAGAGCGAACTGGTTTGCGCGGCCTTGTTGCGATGATGACAGATGCCACGCCCAATGAGTCACCGAGCTTTTGTTCATTGCCAGATCGCCGTAGACGTTCTGGAGGCGCATATGAATGTCTGCGATGATCTTGTTTTCCGCCAAAACAAACTCAATGACAGCTCACTACTTGGAACGCACGTTATAACAATATCTGTTTATAGTTGATTTAACTTTTTATAATTTTTGTGCTTTAAAATTTTTGTAGGTTGATACTATATTTTCTGTACACGTAAAGTGTACTATACTGGAGATTGAAATTATTTGCATTGTATGTGAGTAATGTACGTAAAATACAATGTAAATTATGTATTATGATTAACAATTTTCTGATGACCTTTCGTATCTAAAAATATTTGTGTGTATAAATTGTTCATGTTGATGTAAATTTGACAATTTAAGAAATTGTCATCCTTAGCAGCAATATAAGAAGTAGGTGTTACGTAAAATCCAGTGTTCTTTTCTTTGAAACGAAAGTGGCTCTGGGGAGTGAAGAAGGTGGCAAGGGCGAACTGACGCGCTACCTAGAGCAAGCGTGGGAAGTAAGACACACAATCTATAGGCAGCAGTGACTGAAGCAAGAGCTTTGTGGAGCAGGAGAAGCTTTGCCTGCAAATTAGCACAAAATGCCTCGGATGGAGACTGCAACCCGCTTACGGCATAGCTGCGAGTTGTTGCGCCACTGTATGTAGAGTTGTCCGACGCCAAGCAGAGAAATTGAGTCCATGCAGCAAGAGACTTGCAGGCCGTATTGTGGGCGTACTGTGGGTAGTGTAGCCGTCATAGTTGTTCGCTACACTTAAGCCTACAGCCACCAGATAAGACTTGTTACAGTAAATTTACTTTTGTACAGTGTCGGCCATTAATTTAAACTGTGTTTTAATGATCATTCTTGAACCATAAAGAAAATGGTTCACCCTGTTATTTCATCCTAATCATACGCCTGTATAGGGTTCCTTCCTGGTGTTTGATGAATCCGTGTATCGTGTTTTGCAGACTTATGAAGTGCCAAGTTAATATAAAGAGGAACCATTTAAATTGTTTTTGTGTTTTCTTAACAATTGCAAAGTGTTTTAGTAAAAGTCTGCTTACGTAAAATTCAATCAGAGTGAAACCAAGTTACTAGAAGTTAGTTCAGAGAATAATAGCTTTTTGAAAGTAAATAATAGAAAAAAGAGATTTTCCTGAAGTGAAATATTCAGTATAATAAATGTGTGCTTCAGTATCTAACTATTTTACTGTTTAAGTCTGTTTATTATACAAAATGCCTTTCTATATATCCCCCCTGGCCAATTTTTTTGGCTTCCCTGAAATCTACTGGGCTTTTTTCTCTTTTTAAAAACGTAATGTATAAGGGTGTAGGATTCAAAAAAAAAATTCCAGTGTCTGTACCAACATTGTTTAGGTGGAGTAATATTAGTTTGAAGAACCAAATTAAACAGTAGGAAGAACGTAGGCAAAAACTCATACTTCTGCTTTTTCAATTCTTCACTGGTTCATTGTCTTGTTAGGCTGGTGAGTATTAGTGCATATTTTAAACCACTAAATGAACTTGGAACTGGGTTATCCTACCTTCAGCATAATATTATTCATACTGCGTTTCTATTTAATCGCTGGATAAAATCTTAGGAAAAGAAATGAATAGTCTGATATACTTATCCATTAGTCACGTTACACGGTCAAATCCTGTAAAAAGTGAAACTCTATTGATAAGCTTTTCCTATTAACAGGACTATCCTTCCATAGTGCACTTTATTTGAAAACTAATGTTTAGTAAGAGGATTATACCTGGCTTTTCCCGTAACAGGACTATTTGTTCTGTTGGGGTATAGTATACGTGACAACATAAAGAAAGGTTTTTTTCTGTTATTTTGGTAAATGCATACTATATTACAATAGAAGAGGTAGGGATAACCTCCATTACAGATGCCATTTTGAAGGAAAGTATAGCGCCACCACCCATCGGAACGTCATGAAACTATAGGGGTTGAAATGAGAATATTCCACGACGTCCTACAACAAATTCTGCATTTTTTAAAACTAAAACTGGCTGAAAAAAAGAAATATATTGAACTACTTATTGAACGCTATGCGCGGTCATCAGGAAGAACGTGCGCAAACGATAAGTAATAAGTACCACATGACCTAGAGAGCATAGGAAAAGCGTAACTGTGAGCATCTCTCGTGAGGAGCTCCCTTGGGAAGCCGGTAGAGCATTAGTTTCTGATTCTAAGAGTGCTGTGTTCGAGTCCTTGTCAAGCCATTTTTGTACTGTAGTACGTATGAAACCGTGGGGACAACATGTTCCTGACACGTAAAAGGTCTGTTCGGACGTTTATAGATGGACAGCGATGCTGGGATCTAGCAATCAATTACTATTATTCTTATAATTAATATTGTTATTGATATTATTATTATTGCTATTAATATTTCCACAGCCGGCCGGTGTGGCCGAGCGGTTCGCGGTTCAGTCTGGAACCCCGCGACCGCTACGGTCGCAGGTTCGAAACCTGCCTCGGCCATGGATGTGTGTGATGTCCTTAAGTTAGTTAGCTTTAAGTAGTTCTAAGTTATAGGGGACTGATGACCTCAGATGTTAAGTCCCATAGTGCTCAGAGCCATTTTAACAATGGAACCAATATTTACACAATTGTGATGCACCTGTTTCTTCATTCTACTGTCCTTAACGTTTCTGTTTGTTCTGTAAACTACAAATATACTCTACAGAAATGCTACTTTCAAATAAACAAAGGTAAAGGGGACTGCCAATAGAACATTGCTATAAACCCCGAACAGTTATTTTACAGAATGTCAAATCAAATAACTTTCAGCTCATATAAATTTCCACATTGTTATTTTATTGGGCTGCCAGTTTCGGCTGCATATTATGCCATCTTCAGGCCTCCTGATCGACGTGTTGGAGATTTCAACCTTTGTTCCAGTCAAAATAGGGGCCATCATTCAAAGACTGGTACCCGAAGATTTTTGAGACAGCGATCGCTTCAAACATCACTTGCCGACTCACGTCGGTCAGGGAGTCTGAAGATGGCATAATATATCGCCGAAACTAGTAGCTCAATAAAATAACAATTTGAAAATTTAGACGTCTAAAAAGTATTTGGTTAGACAGTCTCTACTGAGCAGCTTAGGTCCCGCAACCATATGTGAAATGATGAACATACAGAGTTGTTCCATATAACAGTTTCACACACACTACAGTACAAAAAGTGGCAAAACCAAGGCACGAAACCAGCACCATTAATACGACAAACTAACGCTCTACAGACTTGCTCAAGTGAGCTCTTGACGGCACACGCTAACCGTTATGCTTTTCCTGTGATCTGTAGGTCAAGTGTTACGTATTATTTAGTGTTTACGCACGTCCTCTTGGGCGACAGCATGTAAGAAAAACTATATGGAAGTTTTGGGTTAATTGTCGATATACAGCGCTTGGTACCAGTCTCTGACTTCTGAGGGTGTGGATGTCAGCGTTTCCATTCATCAGCATTACACATCATTTCCCCACTTACTTTAAATAACTCCGACATCCACCAGGAATCTATCAAGCAATACATTCCCGTACAGTAACACCAGACTAGGAAGGAAGACCAAAGAGTGAGTAAAAGATCGATTTTCAAATGTGTGTGAATTCCTAAGGGACCAAACTGCTGTGGTCATCGGTCGCAAGACTTACACACTACTTAAACTAACTTACGCTAAGGACAACACACACACCCATGCCCGAGGGAGGACTCGAACCTCCGGCGGGAGCGGCAGCACGATTCGTGACAGGCGCCTCTAACTCGCAGCAACTCCGAGCGTCTGTGATTAAAAGAAAGGAAAGGTAAGAAAAGACAAGTTAGTTCAAAAATGTTCAAATGGCTCTGAGCACTATGGGACTTAACATCTGAGGTCATCAGTCCCCTAGAACTTAGAACTACTTAAACCTAACTAACCTAAGGACATCACACACATCCGTGCCTGAGGCAGGATTCGAACCTGTGACTGTAGCAGTCGCGCGGTTCCGGACTGAAGCGCGTAGAACCGCTCGGCCACAGCGGCCGGCCATGTTAGTGGGAAGACAATTACAGAGCAGTGTTAATGTGTATCGCAACAGGTTGTTCGTTTTAAAGAACGGGTGAGGAAAACGACATTTAGTACAGAATATGGATTAAGGAGAAACAACATAAATTAACGAAGGAAATAAATTTACTGTGTGAGTCCGCAATTGAGGTGAATATTTTGTGAATAAAAACAACCAGATCGCTCACTGTATGTCTTTATTTATAACGTCATTCTGGATACTACTATCATCAGATGTGTAATTAAGATTAAAGGAACATACAGAATGAGAGGAGTTACATACACAGTCATCTGAAGAAAGATAAACACCAAAGGAATCATGAGAATGGGACAGAAATCGGTTGATGTGATGCACATGTACAGAGAAACAAATGATTGGTAGAGCACTTGCCCGCGAAAAGCAAAGGTCCCGAGTTCGAGTCTCGGTCCGGCACACACTTTTAATCTACCAGGAAGTTTCATATCAGCGCACACTCCGCTGCAGAGCGAAAACCTCATTCTGGAAACATTCCCCAGGCTTTGGCTAAGCCATGTCTCCGCAATATCCTTTCTTTCAGGACTACTAGTTCTGCAAGGTTCGCAGGAGAGCTTCTGTAAAGTTTGGAAGGTAGGAGACGAGGTACTGGCAGAAGTGAAGCTGTGAGGACGGGGCGTGAGTCGTGCTCGGGTAACTGAGTTGGTAAAGCCCTTGCCCGCGAAAGGAAAAGGACCCGAGTTCTAGCCTCGGTCCGGCACACAGTTTTAATCTGCCAGGAAGTTTCATATCAGTGCACACTTCACTGCAGAGTGAAAATCTCATTCTGGAAATTATTACAATTTAACAAGAAAACGGATGATTTATTCAAGAGATAGAGCTTTACAAACTTAGCAATTTTTGGTCCACCTCTGGCTTTTGTGCAAGCAGCTATTCGGCTTGGCATTGATTGATAGAGTTGTTGGACGTCCTCCCAATGAATATCATGTCACATTCTGCCCAGCCAGCGGGTTAGATCCTGAAAATCGCGAGCTGGTTGGAGAGCCCTGTTCGTACTGCTCCAAATGTTCGCAACTGGGGAGGGGTCCGCCAAGCTTGTTAGCCGAGGCAGAGTTTGGCAAGCACGAAGAAAAGCAGTGGAAACTCTCGCCTTTGTTCGAGCTGACTTTGTCTTGCCGAAATGTAAGCCATGAAAGGCAACAAAACGGGGCGAAGGATATCGTCAACATACCACTATGCTGTAAGGGTGACGCGGATGGCAACCGAAGGGATCCTGCTATGAAAAGAAATGGCATTCGACACCAACACTCCTAGAGGTCGGGCCATGTGGTGGGCAACCAACAGGTTGGTATTCCACCACTGTCCAGGGGGTTTCCAGACACGTCTTCAGCCTGAAATCTCATTGACTGGAGTGGAACTGTCTTTAGTGATGAGCCCCGCTTAGAACTGAGCCCCAGGACCAGCGAAGACATATCTGGAGACGCCTTGGACAGTGGGATACCAACCCGACTGTCATTTGCCATACAGCCTGACAACCAGGAGTGGTGGTGATGTCCGCCCGCACACGACGAGAACTTCTACTCCTTGCCAAACCCTCCCTTGGTCAACAAGATCACCGGATCTGTCCCCACCTGCGAATACTTGGAGAATTGTGGGTATGGCCACCAAACAGCTCTGGATTCTGTCGATCCAACACGCCAATTCGACAGAACTTACACGATATCTCTAAGGAGGACATCTGTCAACTCTATCAAGGCCAAGCCAAATAACTGCTTGCATAAGTGCCAGAGGTGGACTAGCGAGTTGCACCGTTTGTGAAGCTCTTTCTCGTTAACTAATCATTCAATTTCTCTGAAATGTAATCTACCGTTGTGGCCGAGCGGTTTTAGGCACTTCAGTCCAGAACCGCGCTGCTGCTACGGTCACAGGTTCGAATGCTGCCTCGGGCATGGATGTGTGTGATGCCCTTAGGTTAGTTAGACTTAATTAGTTTTAAATCTAGGGGACTGATGACCTCAGATGTTAAGACTCATAGTGCTTAGAGCCATTTGAACCATTTTTGTAACCGTTTGTTTGTCTGTACATGTACATCACATATACCGATTTCTGTCCCATTCTGACAATGATCACTTAACATAACGTTTGGAACTTGTAGCTCAAGATTCACTCTCAATATCAATCAACTTGGCTCGAAAAAGTTCTAGCCAACAGGTGGCAGAGACATTGCCATAACAATTTCTCCTCTTCGTACGTATAAAATGGCAGACAGGTTTTAAATTACAAGTACTGAGACTGTACAACACGATTTAAATGAGTACAGCTACACACCCATAAAATGAGCTTCCCAGATGGCACCAACGAGTCCATTTGGATTTCACATAAATCCTAAGCACTATGGGACTTAATATCTGAGGTCATCAGTCTCCTAGACTTAGAACTACTTAAGCCTAACTAATCTAAGGACATCACACACATCCATGCCCGAGACAGGATTTGAAACTGCAACCGTAGCATTAGCGCGGTTCCGGTCTGAAGCGTCCAGAACCGCTCGGCCATAGCGGCCGGCCAATAACTAGTATTCACTGAATCTGCTCAACTATTCTGCTCTACTAAAGTATCCATGCAAGTACCGCATAAGCTTCAGTATTAGATTCATTTTCCACTGATATGGCGTTCTGCTCATAAAACTGGTATTAGCTCCCATAGCTAATTGTTTGCGGTAGTTAAAAACTATGTCCTGTGAACAAGAACTTACCCAACCAATGTACTACTCTTTAACTTCTTAATTTTTTGACTTTTGTAGTTCGATAATGAATAACAAACGCCTGTGGTTCTTTATATTTGCTTAATCTTATTTGCTAATCTGATACCAGCAGTAGCCAAAACGACGTAATAAATTAAGAAATACAATAAGAATACATAGTTTCATTAACCAAAAATTGATAAACATAAAGCTAATGATGATAACAACTTATTTAACACGAAAACTGGGAGTAACACAGTCGACGATGAAGTGAAAGAATTTTCGTATCTGGGAAGAAAGATTACACACGGTAGATAAAATGAGAACGATACCGGAAATAGATTGTTTTAGACGAAGAAAGTGTTCTTCAATAAAAGACGTCCAGAAATGTTAGCTGTTGCCTTGTATCTGAAGCAGATATCCCTGAAGAGGTACGTCTGGCACACAATATTGTGCAGAAGTGAAAACTTACACCATTGAAAATAAAAAGATAAAAAATTGGAATCTTTGAAATAATGTTAAAAATTGAGTCTGAACAGTAAGACCGAGAAAAAGTAAACAGGCAAAACGGATTGTAGAAATAGTTGGAGGCAGTATCAGTCCACTTAATATCAGCACTATTCTGCAATACGGCATCTGTAACGCTTCGATTCTCTTGTATCCCATTTTCACCAATGTTCCTGTTTCACGTCCATTTAACGCTGCCGTCCATTCTTACAAAATGGTTTCTCAAATCGCGGTTACGTTTGTTAATTTCGAATAACGCGCTCCTTATCTGGGCTAGTTTGTTTATCATCTCCTCCTTGCTTCGACCGTAATCTGTTATTTTCATTCGCCATTTTTTTTTTAAATTTTGGTTCCTTGGCAGCAGTATTTCTTCACTTGGTGTACATTGTCGGTCACAATTACGATTAGTAGTGAGATTACGTGTGCTCAGCCGACTCGTTGTTCCACTGTGCGCAATATTGTGACAACCGTGTTTTGTTGTTATGTGCCGTGGCTGCCTTACTCTAACCACACTATGAGATATTGCAGGTCTCAAGCTGATATTCGTAGATGAGTTTGATTCCCGACATTCACTTCGCCCTTTGATGCCTCTTCGCTTTACAGAGCACGTGTTGGTACTCTGTCAAACGCCAAAACTTAAACTAAGACAGAAAGTGTTATTTGTTCTGTTAGAGACGATCAGGGTCTCTGAAAATCGGGTGTGTATCGCGTCCCATATGAATACGGCATGTGTTACATGGGACAGACTATCACAGCGACCGACGAGAGATGCGATGAACATTAGGGACACACTCGTCTGAAAGAAGCAGACAAATCGGCTGTCACCGAGCACTGCCTCAAATATAAACGTGAAATGAAATACAACGAGACCAGACTGGTGATGGAAACGTCAAGTTTCTGGAACAGCGTAATTATGAACCCTGTCAAAACAACGATGTCAGGAGACTACTCACAAATGTTCTACAATTAAATACGTAGGCTGGATTATGCACTGACAAAATAGTCTTAACACCTCACAACAGTTTTCATTTGAATATAACTGAGTTTATTACCGCTTTCTAAGCACTGAATCAAAGTAGTAACTATTTAACATTGAACCAAAGTTACGACTGTGCGAGAGCTTAACGAAAACCACGTAAATCAAGGGATAATTCCGGTAAAATCTGCGAGGCATCTCAAAGTTTATTCGGCGTATGTTTTCAGATTAAAGTTGCACTCTGGCCGGCCAAATAAAACCACAAGTTCACTCTCCAAGTTATTAGCAAAGGTTGCCGAGCTCTATCCTGTTCATCTAACGTGAATTATTCTGAGTTCACAACCTAGCTCACTAGCTAAAATATTTCAAAGCTTTCCCTGTCGACACACAAGAGAAAACACAAGCCCAGAGTCAACACTTTGTTATGTAACCCCTTGTGTTGTATCTGTAACATATGGTGTGTGTATGCGTGGTTGCCTAATGTCTCCGCAGTGGAATTGTCACGCCTACGAACGATTAAGATGACACTGCCATTGACAACCTACACCTAGCGTTTTCCGTAAAGTGATTTACTTGTTGAGGCTTAACTCCACCTCAGTTTAGCACATCAAACCAATGTCGGGATGCTACTAGAATGAACCACAACGTGAATACAGTAAATTATTTGTTCTAAAAACAAATCGAGTTCAAACAATTGTATAAATATGAAGTACACAAGATCATATTCCATCCTAGATGTAATAAGGAGATGGACAAAACATGTTTTACTTTCTTAGGCCGCGCCACGCATTATTAGATGGATACAAAATTAGGTGTTATTACTCAGCGTTGAGAAACAGAAGACATGCATCCTGACAAAAACACTGACTGGCGACATTATTTAAGACTTTTACTATTTGAGTAGTGAATGTATAAACGTCATTCTCAGTTGTACATCCCTACTGGAATGCAAACTGTGATAGTCTAAGTGAATTGTGCCTCCTTGATTGTGCAACTACTCTACATTAGTTTTCTCATATTGTGGAAAAAGATTCCATTAAGGAAACTGGACGATAGTAGTGTAACTCGGTCTTTCTGATGAAGAGGTTTAACAGTTGCATATTGTAATCTGGCTGGAAAAATACTCCACAAGCCAGCAAACGGTGCATGGCCAAGGGTACGTCATGCCAACGTTGTTCATTTTCTTTTCTGTTCTGATGGTGTATAGGGAGAAGGAAAAAGTACTGTTAAATTGATCTCTGTACGGAGCCAAAAATCTCTCATTTCTTCTCGAGATCACCTGACGTTGATGGTAGCAGATTGTTCCACAGTTTTTCCTTATTAGAGCTCTTCTATGTGTACTTAACATAGTTTTGCGAGATATATGTCAACCTATTTGTAAGCATCGCCATTTAAGTTCCCCAAACATTTCTGTTATACCTAGCAGTGGCGTAGCGTGGTTGTAAACGTCGTGGAGACTCTGCAGTTATTATAGGGAGACAAAATAGTACAATAAACAATAATTTAAACAAATGAAACAAAATGCATCAACTAAAACAACTACAACAACAACTACTACTACTACCACCATTACCACCGCCACTAATAGCCGGCCGCGGCGGCCGTGCAGTTCTAGGCGCTGCAGTCCGGAACCGCGTGACTGCTACTGTCGCAGGTTCGAATCCTGCCTCGGGCATGGATGTGTGTGATGTCCTTAGGTTAGTTAGGTTTAAGTAGTTCTAAGTTCTAGGGGACTGATGACCTAAGATGTTAAGTCCCATAGTGCTCAGAGCCATTTGAGCCATTTTGAGCCACTAATAATAATAATAATAATAAATATTTTGTTCAAGAAATGATGACAAATTTGTAGAAACACAGCAGCAAGAGAAGAAGCACTTATATTTTCTTGTACACAAGTGCAATGCGCCTGTCTTTTCTTTCCACGAATAAGTCTACACTACTGGCCATTAAAATTGCTACACCACGAAGATGACGTGCTACAGACGCAAAATTTAACCGACAGGAAGAAGAAGCTGTGATATGCAAATGATTAGCTTTTCAGAGCATTCACAAAAGGTTGGTACTGGTGGAGACACCTACAACGTGCTGACACGAGGAAAGTTTCTGACCGATTTCTCAAACACAAACAGCAGTTCACCGGCGTTGATGAAACGTTGGTGAAACGTTGTTGTGATGCCTCGAGTAAGGAGGAGAAATGCGTACCATCACGTTTCCGACTTTCATAACGGTCGGATTGTAGCCTATCGCGATTGCGGTTTATCGTATCGCGACATTGCTGCTCGCGTTGGTCGAGATCCATTGACTGTTAGCAGAATATGGAATCGGTGGGTTCAGGAGGGTAATACGGAACGCCGTGCTGGATTCCAACGGCCTCGTATCACTAGCAGTCGAGATGACAGGCATCTTATCCGCATGGCTGTAACGGATCGTGCAGCCACGTCTCGATGCCTGAGACAACAGATGGGGACGTTTGCAAGACAACAACCATCTGCACCAACAGTTCGACGACGTTTTCAGCAGACTATCAGCTCGGAGACCATGACTGCGGTTACCTTGGCGCTGCATTACAGTCAGGAGCGCCTGCGATGGTGTACTCAACGACGAACTTGGGTGCACGAATAGCAAAACGTCATTTTTTCGGATGAATCCAGGTTCTGTTAACAGCATCATGGTTGTCGCATCCGTGTTTGGCGACATCGCGGTGAACGCACATTGGAAGCGTGTATTCGTCATCGCTATACTTGCGTATCACCCGGCGTGATGGTATGGGGTGCCATTGGTTACATGTGTCGGTCACCTCTTGTTCGCATTGACGACAATTTGAACGGTGGACGTTACATTTAGATGTGTTACGACCCGTGGCTCTACCCTTCATTCGATCCCTGCGAAAACCTACATTTCAGCATGATAATGCACGACCGCATGTTGCAGGTCCTGTACGGGCCTTTCTGAATACAGAAAATGTTCGACTTCTGCCCTGGCCAGCACATTCTCCAGATTTCTCACCAACTGAAAACGTCTGGAGAATGATGGCCGAGCAACTGGCTCGTCACAATACGCCAGTCACTACTCTTGATGAACTGTGGTATCGTGTTGAAGCTGCATGGGCAGATGTACATGTACAAACCATCCAAGCTCTGTTTGACTCAATGCCCAGGCGTATCAAGGCGTTATTACGGCCAGAGGTGGTTGTTCTGGGTAGTTATTTCTCAGGATCTATGCACCGAAATTGCGTGAAAATGAAATCACATGTCAGTTCTGGTATAATATATTTGTCCAATGAATACCCGTTTATCATCTGCCTTTGTCCGTGGTGTGGTAATTTTAATGGCCAGCAGTGTATAACTCGGTCTACAAAGATCTGATCGCTGGATAGCTCTCCATGTAGCGTCTTTTCTATTGCTAACGTGCTCAAACACGACAGCCGGATGTTGGACATTGAATTCCTTAAATAATTCTTCACTCGTTTAAGAGTACTCGTGCTCCGTTCACTGCTTGCTGTAGTTGCGGGTCGGGTCAAAACCAAGCGCAGGAACTTCGTTGTTTCTTCATAAACGGAGTCTAAAACATAGTTGACAATGTACTTTAAGAGGATTCTTAGAGATAAGTGTTTTTTCTCATCAGTCTATATGTTACACAGTTCAAAGTTGTTCTTGTTTGAAAAAAAAGGGTACTGTTCTAATAATTGAAGCAGTTTCAACTTTGGGTGTTCTTTAGGATAGTTCGGGAAACACTTTTCGTACAAAAGTTCAACAACCTGAATTTGGGGAAAGTCTTGCAACCTTCTTTCTACATGAACAATTTGCAAATCCAGTATCTCGTAAGTTAGTGCTCTGAGAGATGTCTTTTGGCTGTCACAGATTGATAAGTTGTCATTCAAACACAAGCAGCATTTAATGCATTCATCAACGAATGTTTCCGTTCTTAATTGTGGTAAGTTTGTCAAAACAGTTCTTATTTCGTCGTGGCAAGCAGTTTACTGACAGATTTTGGCTGAAGAACATTAAAGAGGTGATCGACATAAACAAAGCACCCTCGGTAGAAGCAAAGCAAGTAGACAAACGTAGGATCATCCGTCCGTCGTTTCATTCCCACAGCAGAGCTCAAAGATTGTGGGTCCCACTGAGAGTCTGTATCATCAAATGTATAATTAAAAACACTACATAGCCCTGAGAAATGACTAGATGTTGTTGAAACTGCCCTGGAACGAAAGTTCCAGCGAATGCTGCTTGCATGTGGCAGTTTAAATCCTTTCTCAGTTAGCAATACAGAACGTTTGGATGATTTGCTGAAAAACGAATGGAATGCAGTAAGATCAGTTACAAACATGCGTACTTGTCGTATGATTTTGGAGGCATGTAACAGTAGTACCAAATTCAACTGGTGTGCGTAACAATGAATAAACAGCGCATAGGGACAGAACTGCTTCACCAATTGTTGTAGTCCTCTTTCTCTGCCCGCCATTACTGAAGTGCCATCATATGTTTGACTAACCACTTTTCCTTCCACATTCCATTCTTTCAATACTGCATGAATAATGTTTGACAAACCTTCAGCAGTTTTATCTCCAGAAACATAGTAAAATCCAACGAATCTTTCCTCAATTTTGTCTGCAATACAGTAAGTGAATATTATACTGATTTGACTCGTGCATGACACGTCTAACGTTTCGTCAGCCTGAATCGAAATGAAATTTCAGTACTGAATTTAAGATTTTATTTTCTCATTAACTGCCAGGGTTATTATTTCTATTACATCATTTTGTATATCTGGAGAAGTTCCTTTAAAGGTTGAAGATGATGACAGAGGGTCTCGGATTAACTGCTCTCCTTGAGCTCCTAAATCCAATTCCAGATAGTTACCTCTGTTGCTGGAGGATTCGTCTTCTTGATGGCCGCGAAAGGATAGTTCTTGTTCACAAAGAAATACAATTGCCTGAGTAAGACGAGCCAATACTCTCCTGCAGGATGCAACTTGTTTGTTGTATTTTATTGGTGTCAGACGAGCGGCTTCAGAAAGGGCGTGCTCAATTCTACTTTTGCCCAGTAACTGAAATGATTATTTGTTCTGCAGGTGACGTTTTGATATCTGATGCTTTTGTGCTTTCCTGTCAATGTTCTTTATTGTACAAATGCCCTCATTGCATTATTCCTTTTCACCACCAAACAGAAGACAGATATAACGATATAATCTGTTATTAACTGCATTCGCAGTCAGCCAAGCATACTTTTCGTACCAGGCTGTCTGAAAGGTTCGTTTTTGTTTGGCTTCACTTAAAACTACACTGAGTATAGGAGTAGGTCGTTTGTCCTTCAATTCGCACTTTTTTTCGTACGTTAATGTACAAAAAGGCGTTTTTAATAAAAATTCTATAAGGTGTTCAGTTGCTAGCTCACTCATGTTGGCTACACAACGAAAATATGCACTAAAATCACACAAGAATGACTATGAACACAAACCGCGCGACTGTTCACTTCCGTGTTAAAAGCCAGCATAGAAGCGGCAGAGACTAGTCTCGTTACCTGCTTGCAAGTGCAGCGCACCGGCCTTCGTGGAAGTAGGGAAGTGGAGGGGAGCCGAGAATGTCACTAACACAGCCAGGTAAGGGAAGAGTAGGGAGGCAGAGACTGAGAGCAGTCGAGTCTCAAGCAGGCAGATACACCAATACTGAGGGCGCGGCGACGCGGGCTACAAAACCGATGTCTTCGCACATATACTGCTCTTAGTAGAAAGTAGTTTATATTGTTGTTGTTGTGGTCTTCAGTCCTGAGACTAGTTTGATGCAGCTCTCCATGCTGCTCTATCCTGTGCAAGCTTATTCATCTCCAAGTACTTACTGCAACCTACATCCTTCTGAATCTGGTTAGTGTATTCATCTCTTGGTCTCCCTCTACGAATTTTACCCTCCACGCTGCCCTCCGTTGCTAAATTTGTGATCCCTTGATGCCTCAGAACATGTCCTACCAACTGGTCCCTTCTTCTTGTCAAGTTGTGCCACAAACTCCTCTTCTCCCCAGTTCTATTCAATACCTACTATTTAGTTATGTGATCTACCCATCTAATCTTAAGCATTCTTCTGTAGCACCACATTTCGAAAGCTTCTATTCTCTTCTTGTGTAAACTATTTATCGTCCACGTTTCACTTCCATACATGGCTACACTCCATACAAATACTTTCAGAAACGACTTCCTGACACTTAAATCAATACTCGATGTTAACAAATTTCTCTTCTTCAGAAACACTTTCCTTGCCATTGCCAGTCTACATTTCATATCGTCTCTACTTCGACCATCATCAGTTATTTTGCTTCCCAAATAGCAAAACTCCTTTACTACATTAAGTGTCTCATTTCCTAATCTAATTCCCTCAGCATCACCCGACTTAATTCGACTACATTCCAGTATCCTCTTTTTGCTTTAGTTGATGTTCATCTTATATCCTCATTTCAAGACACTGTCCATTCCGTTCAACGGCCCTTCCAAGTCCTTTGCTGTCTCTGACGGAATTACAATGTCATCAGCGAACCTCAAAGTTTTTATTCCTTCTCCATGGATTTCAATACCTACTCCGAACTTTTCCTTCCTTTACTGCTTGCTCAATATACAGATTGAATAGCATCGGGGAGAGGCTACAACCCTGTCTCACTCTCTTCCCAACCACTGCTTCCCTTTCATGCCCCTCGACTCTTATAACTGCCCTCTGCTCTCTGTACAAATGGTAAATAACCTTTCGCTCCCTGTTTATTACTCCTGCCACCTTCAGAATTTGAAAGAGAGTATTCCAGTCAACATTGTCAAAAGCTTTCTCTAAGTCTACAAATGCTAGAAACGTAGGTTTGCCTTTCCTTAATCGTTCTTCTAAGATAAGTCGTAAGGTCAGCATTGTCTCACGTGTTCCAGCATTTCTACGGAATCCAAATTGATCTTCCCCGAGGTCGGCTTCTGCCAGTTTTTCCATTCGTATGTAAAGAATTCGCGTTAGTATTTTGCAGCTGTGACTTATTAAACTGATGGTTCCGTAGTTTCTTTGGGATTGGAATTACTATATTCTTCTTGAAGTCTGAGGGAATTTCGCCTGTCTCATACATCTTTCTCACCAGATGGTAGAGTTTTGTCTGGACTGGCTCCCCCAAGGCTGTCTGTAGTTCTAATGGAATGTTGTCTACTCCCGGGGCCTTGTTTCGACTTAGGTTGTTTTTGTTATGAATTACTATGGCATCTTTTTTAGGCACGAATACAGGGGAGACTAAGTCTCAAAGTCTCCCCTCACGCTACGCCACTGATACCTAGCTGCTACGATTTTACCAGCCCTTCCTTGAATTGGACGTCTGTTGTCGAGCCTGGAGGCACCGATCGAAATTGATACAACGCTTCCCGCGAACATAGAGAGTTCATGTATAAAAGACGGAGTTAGATTTTAGCCTAGTAACGAGCCAATAGATTGTGGAAAAGCGCAGCTCGAGGGTGATGCGTCAATAGGCCGCCGCGAATACCCGTTTTATGGGCAGTACAGCTCTGGAAGAGAGGTCCGGGAACGCGCCGGAGATGAGAGAATTCCCGGCATGTTGGCGGGCTGCGCGTGCTGGCGGCGGAGCAGTGGGTTATATTGCGTGGGCGTCGAGGGCCGCAGTCGGCTCGTACCTGCCGTAAAACAGGCCGCCATATGAAGGGCGGAGGGCGCTCTCGTCCCAGGGGGTGGGGGGCAGGGGGGCTGTGTGGGGGAGACCCACTTTGTTATCCGCCTCACGAGGGGTATACGGAACTGCCAGTGGCTGCTTTCCAGAGCAAACCGCAAGTTGATACCGCCAGAAAATGGAGGACACTGCATGGTAACATGACACGAGGGCTATTTTGTTTTTCAAGCTTCGATCGGTGTCGAAATTAAAACAGCAGTGAAAATCCGATTGAACTTTGCGCAGATACGTTGAACAGTGTCTCTAGCGTACCCTCCGATCGCCCAATGTAGCACTTTTCAATTCTGATGGCACAGTAAGTACCAGGAGTAGCATAGAGCAACAGAATATTCCGCCAAGTCTTCATATATCTTCACTTAATTTATAGGCGACTCACTGCTTCTGGTTTCTAGAAAGACACTGATCGTATACGCAAGCAAAGTGATAGGGATGAGGTAACGCCAGACAGGTAAGCAACACACCTGACGTACAGGGAATGTGATTGCAATCTTCAAGACTGTTTGGAGAACTATGGGAGCCTATGCTAACTTATGATTTTTACATTCGAATTGTTCATGCCGGAAGGTTTCGCCTAGAGTTTTAAAACTACCGTAAGCTACCAGAGACTATCATAGGTGACTACAGGCTCTCATGGATCTCCTAGTTCTCTTGATCGGTTTATACTGTAACCGCGTTATCTGTACGTCAGGTGTGTTGCATACCTATCTGGCGTTACCTCATCCCTGTCACTTCGCGTGCATATGCGACCAGTATCTTTCTAGATACCCCTAGAAACCAGAAGCAGTGAATAGTCTATAAACTGAGTGAAGATATATAAAGGACCACTCTATCTATAGAACAATTTTATTTACATAGTTATCCTCCTGTTATTTACTTAAAAATAAAGTGTTTATAGCAAAATAAAAATAGTTAACATTTGTTTCAGGTTGATTTGTAATGCGAAACACAGGGATGTTTTAGTAAGCACAAGGAACAGTACCGATTTATCATGTAGCTCAAGAAAGCTCTATTTCCACAAATAGGAAGAATTAAAAAGAGAAGGATAGATATCAAAAACAGCTTAAATACTTCGTAGAGGTTTCTGTCATTCAGAAATAACATTCCCACTTATTAGTAACAACAGGAAACTCTTGCCTTTTGTCATGATGAATAACGTTTTATTCAGTACAAAATAACAGCAACCATTATGCAGATTCTTTTTCGTTTCTGCATGTAAAGTGTACTTGCACGAATAATAATTGATGTGGTTACATAACTATTTTTTATTGTGTTTAAAAAGCAGTTTATGTTTTGCAACGATATAAAATACACAATGGAAAATCACTGAAAGATGAGTGGCTCCAATGCGCAAAACAAACATACAAACAAATAGAAGACAAAGAGAAGTCGTCGGTTCCTAGTTTCTCTTTAACACATTTATGTATGTTTACTTCACTACCAATGCTACCAGTACTGCAGGTAATCAAATGGTTCAAATGGCTCTGAGCACTATGGGACTTAACATCTATGGTCATCTGTTGAGTGGTACTTAAGTAAATAAATTAGTGAAATCAAAGTGAACTAGAAATTAGGATATAAATGAAAAACTTGGTTTAGTTTAGGGAGTTACATACTCGCAAACAGCGGGCCGAACAGCAGAACAGAATAGACAATGACCCTGAAGTCAGCAAATTCCACATAAGCGGGCGCTGTCGATTCAGCCGTCAGGGCATCGCCCGAACGGCTCACGTGTTTCTCAGTTGTCGTATGTGAGCAAAGGCCCTCGCCTACATCCCAAGAGCCAATGACCGACGTTAAGAAGATTCTTCGAGAAGCTTTTCAACGTGACAGAAGAGGCAATGACCGGCTCACGTGTTTCTCAGTCGTCACATGTGATCAAAGGCCCTCACCTACATTCCAAGAGCCAACGACCGACGTTAAGAAGATTCTTCGAGAAGCTTTTCAACGTGACAGACGAGGCAATGACCGTGAAGTCGTTCACCTCCAGTAAACTGAAGTGAATAAATACGCGAGACGCAGTGGGCCAGGGAGATGAAGTCAGAGGAAGTCAGATGAAGACAGATGAAGACGGAGTCGAAGACGGAGACGGAGACGAGAGACGAAGAAGACGAAGAAGCGTAGCAGTAGTTTTCAGTCAGTTTCGGTGCTGAAGACCGTCATGTAAGAAGAGGAATAGCAAGCAGTAGCCGCAGCGCCAGAAGACAGAAGTTAAAAGGTATTTGAAGTCTGATTTTTACGTACCCGGGTGACTCGTGAGGACGGGAAGGAGACGGCCTCACGTCAGTAGTCACCTGTGAGCTGGGATGAAGACCTGACAGCCGAAGACTGGCAAGCAGGAGTCCGTGGTTCGAGTCCGCCACACTGGCCTTCCCCCGCCGCGCCGCTCCGCTGGCCGACGCAGAACACACGCGGCCGCTTAGAGAAGAGAAACACTGGGACGCGACACCCAAGATATCATCCGATGCACGATTTCGCTCGCAATAATTAAACGGGCCACCTCGCGCTGCGCGTCTCCCGACAAATGGGCGAGACAGCGACACGAGATACACACCGCTACGCGTAATCAGACGCCGCCGCCGCCGCCGCCGCCGCCGCCGCCGCCTCTGCCGCAGCAGAAGACTTCACAAACGACACAGCTACCGCTCTCCGAACCAGAACATCCCGTAAGATACAGTTGTACGAATCTTCAATAAAAGTTATCTTATGTAAAAATGATGTTTCATTCGACCTCATACCCGAGCCAAGGAAGAACCCACCCTGCCCACATGTTGTTAAGAGAGAAAAGTTAATTTATTTAATATTTTCACCCTGACAGAATGCTTTAGAATGCTCATCCTGACAATTGACTTGCATCAAAAGAGAAAACCCAGTTACATTTAGTGACAGAAGTGCCACATTTAGTATCACAACTGTTACATTTGGTATCAGAAGCCGTTTAGTTGTTACACATCAGTCCCCTAGAACTTAGAACCACTTAAACCTAACTAACCTAAGGACATCACACACATCCATGCCCAAGGCAGGATTCGAACCTGCGACCGTAGCAGTCGCGCGGTTCCGGACTGAGCGCCTTAACCGCGAGACCACCGCGGCCGGCTGCAGGTAATCCTACCATTTACTACGTCATTTATGAAACATACCAAAGACACTGAATAGTAGTTTTGCCAGAGAGCACTTGTAGAAATTTCATGAAGTCCACATAACCTAACTGCCAAGCGTGTCTTCTTAATGGCAGTTCTCGGCCGCATACTGCAGGAGTAACAACGAAGCTGCTGTAGCGTTTTCGGGCTGAAGTGTTTGATCACCCACAATACAATCCGGACTTGGCTCCCTTTCATTTTATCTCTTCGCTCACATGTACCGCCGGCTTTGAGGACAGCATTTTGGCACAGACAGCGAGTTGCGGACCAGCCTAGGGAATTTGGCGGAAGTACAATTCTATGGCGAGAGTATTTTGGAGTTGGTACCATTCTACGACAGATGATTAATTCAGAGCAGCAGCTGTATGGAAAATTAAGTGGAAGCTGTTGCTAAAAACACATAAAACTTTTTTTTTCACTGTCATTTCTATTTCGTGACCGATCGCAGCTTAAAAAAAAAAAGAAAGAAAAGGAAGGATAGTAGCCTTATTTTTTGACAGGAAATTCACCACATTATCATCAACTGCGAAGGCTGAATGACGGTATTGGTCTGGTGGTCTATTTTAGGCGCCTCACCCGGTACAAACCATCAATAAAAGCACACTACCATGTATGATGTATGATTTCTCTGTGGGTAAGTACGCTTCATCACCATGGAATTTTTCGCGGCGGCGCTCTTGAAAAATGCTTCATGGAGTTCTTTCCACTCCAGATTTGTGAGTCTCGAGGTTTCGTTGACTCTTCCCAACGTCATTGCCAGGAGATTAGATTTCAGTAGACCGATAGGTAACGTATTTGCTTGCATATGTGATGAGTGTCTTTCTAGATACTCTTAGAAACCAGAAGCAGTAATGGTCTATAAACTGAGTGAAGATATATAAAGTGCACTCAATCTATAGAACAATTTTGTTTACATAGTTATCCTCCTTTACGTAAAAATAAAGTGTTTACAGGTAAATCGAAATAGTTAACATTTGTTTCAGGTTGATTTCTAATGCGAAACAGAGGGATATTTTAGTAAAACAAGAAAAAGTACCGATTTATCATGTAACTCATGAAAACTCAATTTTCACAAACAGGAAGAACTAATGAGAAATCTACGGAAATCTAATCTCGTGAGGATGATATCAGAGGAAGTCATCGAAAGTTCAGGATTGACAAATCTGTAGTGGGAAGAACTCCATGAAGAATTTATTCAGTTACATTCGATACTACGGTGATATATAGAATAATTATAGGGGCTGGACAAAAAATGTAGAAACAGTGCGTGAAATACACGCTTGAACATAAATGCAAATACTAACCTAGCGTCCAAGTGGCGTCGTTGTATTTGATGACGAACGGCACTTGTGCAATGTCCTCAATATGTAGATAGTGTCGGTCCTCATCAGAAGAGAGTTCTTTGTAGATGTGAGTGCACTATGTCGCATGGGCAAATTGGTGGTTTTTATTGGTGGCCACTTCCGTAACTAACAAAGCTGAAGTGTTTGGTGTTTCAAGAGGACACGGTATGGAAGAGGTACACCGCATACGGGGAAAGTGGGAAAAATAACCCACAAAGTCGCAAGACTGACGAAAGTGCATGTTGACCGTGACAGACCGTCATTGAGAAGAATTATGAAGAGGAAGAAGTGGACAACAGCTACAAAAGTCACTCCAGAACTTAATGTCGCTCTCCCGAACCTCGTCAGCACCAAAATAACACGAAGGGAGCGCCATTAGCTGGGAATTGCAAAGTGAGCAGGAAAAAAGAGAAAGTAAGGAAACCACTAATGATGCAAAAGGGCGTTGCTAAGGGTATGCCTTGCGCCTACCTAGCCTGCAACCCGAACTACATCCCAGTTACGCAGGCGGCCTCCTTCCCTACGGAAGGCATTCGGGGGCTGGCGCGGGCGGCGCGCTCACCACCAGACGGCGACCAAAGCGCCGGCAGAGGTCGCTGGCGCCACGAACGTCTTTCTTACGCCAGCCACGTGACAAGAAGCAAGGTTGAATTGTATCCTGACACAGAGGGCTGTACTTAGGCGGCGCACGAATCGTGGGCGGCGAGCTCCCGCCGAAAAAGCTTCCCAGGGCTTGTGCCGTATGCTTATGGCATTTCCACCATCACGAGCTCACACCGCGGTCGTCGCTAAACTGCGATCGCCGTCCGAGACGCCTACTCGCCGGGCTCCTCGCCCTGTACCCTGCAGCGTGGCCTCCCTACAGAAGACGTGGCCCTGAGAAAAGACTGATTGATGATTTCTGCGCTTTACGATAATGGCTTAAGCTGACTGAACGAATTAAAATTTGTGCGACGGCTGGCACTAGATCCCGTGGCTCTTTGCTTACGGTACAGGAATGCTGACTATTACATCGCCAAGCACTACAAGCAGCATTAGTGCAAGGACTACCAAAGTCCAATGCCCTCCCCAAACTTCAATTCATATATGCAGCTTATTGTCCCTCTAAATCGTAACTGTTGCCAGGGCTCTCCAGCACTGGAATAACACCACAGCGTTGTACATAACGTGGAATTCCTATACCTTAGGTGATCGTATAGATCTTCAGAATAAATTTTCTTCCAGACATTTAACTCTAGTCTTTTTCTACGATGGCAACGGCCTTGCCGTAGTGGATACACCGGTTCCCGTCAGATCACCGAAATTCAGCGCTGTCGTGTGTGCCGGCACTTGGATGGGTGACCATCGGGTTCGTCATGCACTGTTGCCATTTTTCCGTGGTGCACTCAGCCTCGTGATTCCAACTGAGGAGCTACTCGACTGAATAGTTGCGGCTCCGCTCAAAGAAAACCATCATAACTACCGGGAGAGCGGTGTGCTGACCACACGCCCCTCCTATCCACGTCCTCAGCTGAGGATCATACGTCGGTCGGATGGTCCCGATGAGCCACTTGTGGCCTGAAGACCGAGTGCTTTTTTTATATACGATAATGGTTATTTATTTATTTAGCTTATGGCATATAACACATCATATAGAAAAGACATAAAAATCATAAGACACAGAAATAAAGAGTAGTCACAGTGTGTAACATATAGTTGTAGATATAAAAGTGTTTAAAAATAGTGTATATAATAAACAAAAGTTCACAAACAAACATCCAGATTTGTGACATAGTCTATTGCACTTTCAGTCGCGGTCAGAAACTCATTGGGGTCTCCTGCAAAACGTCTCAGAGGGCAATCTTCCACGATGTGACGAATCGTTTGCCGGTCCGCACCGCAGTCACACCTCGGGGTGGTGATTTTACCCCACCTGTGGAGGCTGTCTGCACATCTGCCGTTATTTGTCCGAATTCGATTCAGGGTCGTCCAAGTTTTCCTTGGCAAATTGAATCCTGGTGGTTGGACATTGATGCATGGCATATTCTGCAGGCTTTGGGGCACAGATTCTCTCCACCGCATTTTCCAGAGGTTGCCATAATCCGGGTTGAGAGGATGCGTATTTTTTGCCTTTTTTAAAGAGGGGTGTCTTGAGCGCAATCTGTTCATCTCCAGGGCAGGAACATCCTTATGGATTGGCAGTTTCTCGTTGTTCAGCACTTTTCCGTACTCGCGTAAGAGAGCGTTCTCCCTGCGCAGGTCCGGTGGGGGAATGTTGCTCAGTATAGGTAGCCAGTGTAAAGGCGTTGGCTTTATTGTTCCTGATATCATCCTCATTGTGTAGTTTAGTTGAGCATCGATCAAGCCTGTGTGTTTACTGTTTAGCCATACCGGTGCGGCATATTCTGCTGTTGTGTAGACAAGTCCCAGAGCCGAAAATCTCAGTACAGCCGCGGAAGAGCCCCACGTGGTCCCACATAGCTTCTGTATGATATTATTTCGTGTTTTTAGTTTTGCGGCTGTATTACGTAGGTGTTCCTTGAATGTTAGGGTTCTGTCAAAGTTGACGCCTAGATATCTGGGGTAATTATTATGGTTTAGCTGCCTGTTTTCGAAATGAACGTTGAGCTTTCTTTTTGCTTGGGCATTGTCGAGGTGAAAGCATGTCACCTCCGTTTTTGTCGCGTTTGGCCGTAATCTCCACCTTCGGAAGTAATCTCCCAGCTTTGTTAGATCCGCAGTTAATGTGTTTTCCGTTGCCTCCATTGATCTGCCTCTTGCAGCTATTGCCCAGTCGTCGGCATATCCGAATTTTTGAGAAGTGGTTTCAGGTAAGTCAGATATGTAGAGGTTAAATATCAATGGCGCCAGAACGGAGCCTTGTGGTAAACCATTGTTGAGCTTCATTTGGTCACTTTTTAAGTCGCCCATTATGACTCTGAAACTTCTATCTGTGAGCATGTTATCAATGAGGTTGGCCAGCTTATTACATGGTATGACCCGCAGCAACTTAAATATCAGGCCTTGTCGCCAAACGGTATCATAAGCGGCTGATAGGTCAATAAAGGCTACTGATGTTTTGAGTTTTTTCTGAAAGCTCGCCTCTATATGAGTTGCTAGGGAGAGGATCTGGTCGGTGCAACTGCGGTTGGGTCGAAAACCCGCCTGTTCAATCGGTACCACTTCAAGAATTTTTCCGCTTATTCTGTTGTAGATGATACGTTCCAGCAGCTTATAGACACAGTTCAGCAGAGCGATAGGGCGGTAGTTTTGGGGCATGTCATTAGGTTTGCCTGGCTTTAGTATCGCTATAATCTTTGCTCGTTTAAGCTGGTGTGGGATATTACCCAATTCTAAAATATCTGTTAAGAAGTTTGCGAGCCATGTTCTAGTATATTTTCCACAGTGAAGTAGGATAATGGTGTAAGCTGAATAAATGAATTAAAATTTGTGCTGCGACAAGGACTTGAAACCAGGTCTCTCTGCTTACGAGGCAGGAATGCTGACCAGTGCACCGCCACAGCTCAATGAGCAGCACTGCTGCACAGACTACTGAAGTCTAGTGCCAAGTGACTATTTAGGGGGAAAATAAGATGAAGACATGAAGTCTGTGTTGGTGAGGGTATTGGACTTCCGTAATCCACGAAGAAATGCTGCCTGTACTGCTGTGATGAAGTTAATCCGTGCAGTTGCGCTAACCATTGTGTCCAGATCAGTGGCAGCGCCGCTTCCAGCCCCGAGCGGGAAGGTTCTTGTTTATTTCACATGCCGCAGCGTCACCTGTGTGAAGTTTTCCTCGTTAGTGTTGTTCTGTCTGCCGAGTGAGTCGTAGCGCCTCCGATCATCCTTACTGTCTGTTTAGCGTTCGTCTACTTGCAGTGGCGTCGGCCGCTCCGCTATGGCTACCATGGTTGTTTCCGCGTGTGTTCCACGAAGAGTTACTGTGAGCTTTACTTTCGATAAAACAACGCGCCACGTGCAGCCCGGGTCTCTAGAAATCCACGACTGGCTTGTCAATACAATTCGTATGAACTCTGATCAAATCCACACTGCGCCGGCCGGAGTGGCCGTGCGGTTCTAGGCGCTACAGTCTGGAGCCGAGCGACCGCTCCGGTCGCAGGTTCGAATCCTGCCGCGGGCATGGATGTGTGTGATGTCCTTACGTTAGTTAGTTTTAATTAGTTCTAAGTTCTAGGCGACTGATGACCTCAGAAGCTAAGTCGCATAGTGTTCAGAGCCAGCCAGATCCACACTGCTTATTTTGATGCGGACGAGTACGCATTTTACGCGAAATTATGGATCCTCTTCACGTTGAAAGATTACTGTCACGACATGGTTCTCAAGCCCAGTTCAGGAATCGCGATAATTCCGTTAGTATGGTGTCACTCGCAGATGCTATAATTGATTATACCAATGGTCGAGTGTTCAACCTCTCACCGGAGGTTGATGACAACTTTCTAAAGTACATATTGACTCCTTATGGTATAGTGAAAAACGCCCGTCGTGAACGTTGGTCTGCTCAGCACAGATTACAGTGTTATAGTGGAATTCGTTCCTTGGACATGCATGTCAAATGTATTATTTCATCACATTTACTAGTGTGTGGTTTTCACGTTCTTGCCATGTATACTGGTCAAGAGGGAACCTGCTTCCTATGTAATGAAAGTGGACACGTTCGATCCAATTGCCTGCGGAGGGTTTTTCTCTTAAAGCCATCATCAGTGCAGCGTCGCAGATTGACGGTTGCTGATCTCGTTGCTCCCACTCCCGCCGCCGGACCTACTTCTGGTTCGGATCACAATGAGCAAAAAATTAATTCTGAAAATTGTGTCTATGAATTTCCGCCCTTACCTCCGCTACAGGTTCAGAATCCTATTGTCCCTAGGGCAGACCTGTAACAGTGACCAACAAGCGACGTCGCACTCAAGATGGCGAGGGTGAGGATTTGGCTGTGCCTTCTGCCCCAACCTCCTCCACATCGATTGTGTCCCCTACTGCTCTCGATGCCGCGATACCTTCCGTCCGTAGTGCGGTGAGTGGCTCCTTCTGCGCTGTCTGTGTGTGACCGCCCCCCCCTCTTTTTGTGTCCTCCTCCGTTACAGTCTGAGACGATGCAATGTTCTCCCGCTCTTTCGCCTTCAGCCACCGAATGTTTCCTGAATTTTCTGCCGACAGCAATTACTGAAGAGAATAAAATTAGCGACCAAGCATCACTTGTTACATTGGCAATTCCACAGAATGTTTTCGTCTTAGTAATTGGAACTACATTACATGTCCCTTTATCTGACGGCCCCGAAGCTGTGCCGGCCGAAGTGGCCGTGCGGTTAAAGGCGCTGCAGTCGGGAACCGCAAGACCGCTACGGTCGCAGGTTCGAATCCTGCCTCGGGCATGGATGTTTGTGATGTCCTTAGGTTAGTTAGGTTCAACTACACTCCTGGAAATGGAAAAAAGAACACATTGACACCGGTGTGTCAGACCCACCATACTTGCTCCGGACACTGCGAGAGGGCTGTACAAGCAATGATCACACGCACGGCATAGCGGACACACCAGGAACCGCGGTGTTGGCCGTCGAATGGCGCTAGCTGCGCAGCATTTGTGCACCGCCGCCGTCAGTGTCAGCCAGTTTGCCGTGGCATACGGAGCTCCATCGCAGTCTTTAACACTGGTACCATGCCGCGACAGCGTGGACGTGAACCGTATGTGCAGTTGACGGACTTTGAGCGAGGGCGTATAGTGGGCATGCGGGAGGCCGGGTGGACGTACCGCCGAATTGCTCAACACGTGGGGCGTGAGGTCTCCACAGTACATCGATGTTGTCGCCAGTGGTCGGCGGAAGGTGCACGTGCCCGTCGACCTGGGACCGGACCGCAGCGACGCACGGATGCACGCCAAGACCGTAGGATCCTACGCAGTGCCGTAGGGGACCGCACCGCCACTTCCCAGCAAATTAGGGACACTTTTGCTCCTGGGGTATCGGCGAGGACCATTCGCAACCGTCTCCATGAAGCTGGGCTACGGTCCCCCACACCGTTAGGCCGTCTTCCGCTCACGCCCCAACATCGTGCAGCCCGCCTCCAGTGGTGTCGCGACAGGCGTGAATGGAGGGACGAATGGAGACGTGTCGTCTTCAGCGATGAGAGTCGCTTCTGCCTTGGTGCCAATGATGGTCGTATGCGTGTTTGGCGCCGAGCAGGTGAGCGCCACAATCAGGACTGCATACGACCGAGGCACACAGGGCCAACACCCGGCATCATGGTGTGGGGAGCGATCTCCTACACTGGCCGTACACCACTGGTGATCGTGGAGGGGACACTGAATAGTGCACGGTACATCCAAACCGTCATCGAACCCATCGTTCTACCATTCGTAGACCGGCAAGGGAACTTGCTGTTCCAACAGGACAATGCACGTCCGCATGTATCCCGTGCCACCCAACGTGCTCTAGAAGGTGTAAGTCAACTACCCTGGCCAGCAAGATCTCCGGATCTGTCCCCCATTGAGCATGTTTGGGACTGGATGAAGCGTCGTCTCACGCGGTCTGCACGTCCAGCACGAACGCTGGTCCAACTGAGGCGCCAGGTGGAAATGGCATGGCAAGCCGTTCCACAGGACTACATCCAGCATCTCTACGATCGTCTCCATGGGAGAATAGCAGCCTGCATTGCTGCGAAAGGTGGATATACACTGTAGTAGTGCCGACATTGTGCATGCTCTGTTGCCTGTGTCTATGTGCCTGTGGTTCTGTCAGTGTGATCATGTGATGTATCTGACCCCAGGAATGTGTCAATAAAGTTTCCCCTTCCCGGGACAATGAATTCACGGTGTTCTTATTTCAATTTCCAGGAGTGTAGTTCTAAGTTCTAGGGGACTAATGACCTCAGAAGTTGAGTCCCATAGTGCTCAGACCCATTTGAACCATTTGAACCCGAAGCTGTACCTCCGACCCCTCCCACACCTCTGTCTGCAGCGGCCGTCATGCCACGTAGCCGACAGAAACAGCGTATACCACCTGACCGTGCGGCGACACGTAAGAAATCTAAGAAAAAAGGTAGCAATGACGGGGTTTCTGGTCACCCGATGTCTAATTCCTCTGTGGACCTTGACGCTCAGCTGTCTCCCTAATCCTGCTCGATACGTTCCGTACATTCCTGTATAGCTGTGATCAATGACCCAAGCCTACACTGAAATGCCCCCCTTAACCCGCAGGACGGGACAGATAGAATAAATTGTGGAAAGGGGCCAAAATAAGGGGCTGTCAGTTACACTCGAACATACAACTTTATTATTTGATCAAACATTACAAGAGGCCAAAAAATTTTTTAAACACACAGCTTTAATCTTTGGTACTTAATTACCGGCTGAAAACTACTTTAAGCTAAAAACGGCTGAAGGCCAATAACTTAAAACGCAAGCATAATCAGACATTTAAAAGGCAAGCCTTATCTTAAAACAGTTCTTTAGTTAGGTTGAGTAAACAAGTTAAATTCAAATCGGCTGAAGGCCGAAGACTTAAAAAGTCAATTTTTTTTGAATGCCAAAAGGGCTTACGTGAAACAGTACTTTAAACTATGCTGAAGGCCTTGAGAGTAAAACAACTCTAATTTAAAACACAAAACCTGCTATAAGCCATACAAGTACCAAGAACAAATTAAAAAAATAAGCCAGTACACACAAGGGCGCCCAGATGTCCGAGGGTGGGCCTGGAATTCAAACACTAACGCTCGCTTAAGTGAGACAGGCAGTCGGGACAACCATTCACGATCCGACGATAACCCAACCGACCGACAGTCAGTGGACCCACCGACAAGATAACTTCCACTTCACCCGATCAGGGCACAACAGGGAGTTCAACGGAACAACGTAGAAAATATTGGCGCCCACGACGAATCATACACGGAGCTGTCAAACTGCACACCGTGTTGACAGCAACAACACGATGAGGAAACTAAACTGCCTGAAATTTACGTCAACGCCCAGGGCAAGTAACCAGAACGTTAACGGCCACAAGGCAGAAGACTCCGCTGGTGCACTTCAATTCAAATAACCAAATTCAGTGAAACTTCACCGGAGGGTGGCTAAAATTTGCCAACTTGAAAACCACGTTGTTTCTGGCAGGAATATCCCAACAGCCGACAACGAACTCCAAACGACACAATGTGAACAGTCTTGACTTGCTGGTAGGTTAAATCAGAACTCAACTTTCGTGTCCAGAATTGGTGAGCCACGGACCTCGTAGCAATGGGAACAGCGTCACAGTCTCCGACACCGTGTAGAGACCGCCAGCGGACTCCGGCCAAACTACGCCCCTCCGAGAATTCCTCGCTGCTCCACTCCAACCGACCGACACCTCAGAACCAGTACGCCGACAACATTTAAAATAACTTGTCAGTCAAAATCTCACAAACTACACACAGTATCACGAACACTTGCACGCAGAACTAGACAATGCTAACGGCAGTGACTGTACAATAACAGGGACGAATCACGAGTCGGCACACACAGCCAACCCATTAGCGATCTCCGGCCAAATACACGTCGTCCGTCAAGACGACCGACCGACGACCACTCCAATCATGTGTGTCGGCTACCGTCGGGCGAGTCATGGTTGTCCGGACCCCACTGCAGTTGCGCCCTGACTGAACTTCTGCCGCGTCCGAAGTCAAACACTGCCAGGTCCGAACTGCACTGCTATCGCCTCCCAACTCACTGGCGAATCCGAACTCCCTCCGAACACACGACAACCGGGAAGTAATAGCAGTCAGCAAAGATAATATGCCAGGGCTTATATCGATAAGCGCCGCTGCTGCCGCTCACGGACAGGGAAGGCGGCAACTCGGGGACACCTGTAATTGAATTACTTTTGAATGATTTTCCAACAGAAGGAGGTTCCTCCTCAATGGTCTGAAGATGACCACAGTAGTGGTCGAAACCGGTCACCTTGTTAAATAAATCGTGATCAAGACTGTTTTTAATAGTAATTACCTGTAATTGAAATTAACACAACAAGGTGGTAGTCCAGTAAAAACAGGATGTCAAACGAGATATGGCACGAACACTAGCCACGCTTCCTTTCCTTAAATGTTAATCGTGTGGAATCAGAATTGGCTTTACTGCGACAGTTCATTTATGATTCTTGTGTGGACATAGTCTTCTTACAGAAGGTGTTATTATGCATTTTTCATTACCTGGTTTTCGTTTGATCTTTAATGTAGCACCCGAATTTTCTACGGGGACCGCCTTATTTTTCCACGAAGGCATTCCTATTGCTGAGGTGGAAATGTTGGATTCTGGCAGGGGCATAGGTTGTCAACTTTTTAATCTTACCTTGGTTCTTTAACATGCTCCTTCTGGCACTGGTCGCGCTGTGGATCGTTCGCATTTTTATAAAGTGGACATTGTTTATCTGTTGCGTAAGAGTCAAATGGTTCAAATGGCTTTGAGCCCTATGGGACTTAACTACTGAGGTCATCAGTCCTCTAGAACTTAGAACTACTTAAACCTAACCAACCTAATGACACCACACATATCAATGCCCGAGGCAGGATTCGAACCTGCGACCGTAGCGGTCGCGCGGCTCTAGACTGAAGCGCCTAGAACCGCTCGGCCACTCCGGCCGGCGCGTAAGAGTCCTCCCGGTATTCTGCTGGGTGGTGATTTTAACTGTATGTTGCGTTCTGCCGGCCGGTGTGGCCGTGCGGTTCTAGGCGCTACAGTCTGGAACCGCGCGACAGCTACGGTCGCAGGTTCGAATCCTGCCTCGGGCTTGGATGTGTGTGTGGTGTCCTTAGGTTAGTTAGGTTTAAGTAGTTCTAAGTTGTAGGGGACTGATGACCTCAGATGTTAAGTCCCATAGTGCTCAGAACCATTTCGTTGCGTTCTGCAGATCAGTCTCCAAATTTTAATTTCTGTCGCGAATTATATGAATTAGTCCGCTCCTTACGCCTGCAAGACGTCTGAATATATAAATACCCGACGTTAGTTAAATTTACCCACTTTACTGCGACTGTTAGTAGCAGGTTAGATAGGTTTTACTTATCAGACTGTCTGGGCGATTATCTTCTTAATGTAAAAGTCATCCCAGCTTCGTGTACGGATCACGGTACTATGACTACAACCCTCAGGCTAGAACGCCAACCAGTCAAACCGTTTCGCACTCCGTGGATGTTAAACATCGCTCACCTAGCTGACCCCTCTCTCGATGACGTGATGCGAGACGAGTGGGAGCGTACTCTACGGTCCACTGAGAAATACTCTTCCACCCTTGACTGGTGGACACAGCTGGCAAACGGAGGCTGAGGCAAACTTTGATACTTTTCTCTGCTGCCAAAGCGCGAGACTTTCAGATAAATTATGAGTATTACTATTCCAACCTGCGTCATTTTTATGATGCTGCGGATCACGCACCTCTGCGAATTGCAGATGTTAGGCGTGTAAAGACAAAATTGTTGACCTTGAAAAGAATACAAATGGAATGACTGAAAATGCGATCCAAGCGTCATTGGTGACGGAACAACTGACTTCCTTATATCATTTGCTTCGGCATCAGACCCGTCGCCGACGCGCTTGTATTCATTCGCTTGCGACAAATAATGGACGTATCTGAAACTTCCTGGCAGATTAAAACTGTGTGCCCGACCGAGACTCGAACTCGGGACATTTGCCTTTCGCGGGCAAGTGCTCTACCATCTGAGCCACCGAAGCACGACTCACGACCAGTACTCACAGCTTTACTTCTGCCAGTATCTCGTCTCCTACCTTCCAAACTTTACAGAAGCTCTCCTGCGAACCTTGCAGAACTAGCACTCCTGAAAGAAAGGATATTGCGGAGACATGGCTTAGCCACAGCCTGGGGGATGTTTCCAGAATGAGATTTTCACTCTGCAGCGGAGTGTGCGCTGATATGAAACTTCCTGGCAGATTAAAACTATTTGCCCGACCGAGACTCGAAAGGCAAAGGTCCCGAGTTCGAGTCTCGGTCGGGCACACAGTTTTAATCTGCCAGGAAGTTTCATATCAGCGCACACTCCGCTGCAGAGTGAAAATCTCATAATGGACGTATCTTATCGGAGCAAGCTGACATACTGCGTGTCTTACACCAATACTATGTACACATCTACGACATCGATGAGTTCAGTGCAACTGTTTACAACCCACTGGTCAGCATCTTCGATACGGCACTTACACCAGAACTTACTGAAAAGCTTTTAGTTGCATTTCAGTCTGAGGAAGTTTACAAACTTATTGTGGGATCGCCGTATCAAAAGTCTCCGGGTCTGGATGGACTTCCCAATCAATTGTACGTGCGCTTTTGGCCGTTGTTGCGTGCTACATTTATGTCTGCCTTGATGTAAGACTGTGGCGAGGGCAGTTAATAGCAGTGTGTCGGTTCTGATTGATTGTTGCAAAACATCAAAGCTGCGTACCTGGTCGTTCCTGTCGTGCCCCTATAGTTGAGTGTCGTGTCGTGGTTTCTGTTGTTGCTGTAACATCCGTCCATTGTGCCCTTGCTTTCTTAGACTTTGATCGTATTAGTCACGACTTTTTGCTTCGGATCCTGGAGGCAGTTGGTTTTACTGTTGACACACGGCGACTGCTTTCAAATATGCTTACGGTTATTTCAGCTTCTGTAGTTGTTAATAGCCAACTGACACTCCCGACAGATATCCGTCGGGGAGTGCCTCAAGAAAGCCCGCTGTCTATGACTTTGTTTGTGTCGTTTCTGGAGCCCCTATTTCGGATGCTAGCATCCCAGCTGAAAGGCTGGACTCTTTCCGGAGGGCCAATAGCTGTTCGTGCACCCGCGGATGACGTGATAGTTCTACTTCGCAATCATGCTGAGATACCTCGATTGAAGGCTGTAATCGATGATTACTGTGGCAGTTCAGGTTCGCTACTTAATTAATGTAATTGCACGCTGTTTGCTTTTCGAGGTTTCGACGACGCCGTTGTTCCAAAGGCTACTCTAATGGATCGGCATACGGCTCTCGGTATCATCATTGATCGTTCTCCACCGAAAATGGCGACGCTCAACTGGACGTCCGTTATTGAAAAAATTCAGGGAGCGATACCAGAACATGAAAGGCGTTCTCTTACTTTGCTCCAGAAATTCCGAATACTGGATAAATATGTCTTATGCAAAGCTTATTATGTGGCCCAAGTTTATCTGCTTCCCTCGATGATGGCGAAGAAACTACAGCAATTATCTGGTCGTTTCTTATGGCAAAGACATATCTTTCGGTGACGGTATGAGGTTGTCACGAAGCCTCGTTCCTTTGGGGTGATGAGCCTGGTTGACATACGAAAGAAGACGCAGATGCTATATGTGAGACGTACTGTTTTGATGATGACCCAAGAAACTCACGCCTTCACGTCTCGGTTATTTCTCTGTGTCCACCCTGCTAGTCTTGAACCCCCTATTGATGTTGGTCGCATAAATTATAAGTTAAAAAAAATTCGTGATTTCTATCTTGTTGTGTGGTACTTAGGGCCTGACATCTTATGGAGACCCGTTCTCAACATGAAATTCCTACAGACTCGTTGTAAAGAGGTCCCTCGCCCGAACCTGGTTGAAAGAACATCACCGCAAACAAACTGGACAACAGTTTGGTGCAATATCAGTCTTCCGATTTGGCGATGCGCGTAGCGTCCTCGTGATATAAGGTAGTAAATGACTTGATTCTAACAAACGAGCGAGTTTTTCGTATTGGACTTATCGATACGGATTTATCTTGTCGTTGTATGTCTACAGATACGATACGACATCACTTTACTTGTGGAGGTTATACGGCAAATTGGTCTTGGATTAGGACACAGTTGGCCTCCCTTATTCGATCTTATGAGACTGTATACACTATGGGCGTCATATCGCACCCAGATTGCACGGTCGTAAACCCATACAGTTATGTGGTTGCTGGGACACTTCGTTCATTATATTGTCGAAGGCGAGGGGGAAGATCACATGAACTCCATGCAGTACATGATCGCTGCCTATTGGACGAGCTTGCGAATGCCTTGATATAGAGACCTCTTCGCCAATATGTTGACTCTTATTTTTCGTCGGCAAGGCGTTGGTTAATATCATTTTCCTAATGATACCTTTTTTTTATTTGTTATGTATGTTCCATTCTGATTTGCTTCGGCTTGTTTCTCTCCTAGTTTCCCCGTCCGTTTTGCTTTGTGTTTTGACTCAGCATCGCTCCAGTTCTATTGTAAAATGTGTATAGGTAAAGTGTATATGCACTTGAGCGTACACAATCCTTGCAGTCAAATTGGGATTTTTTTAGTTAGCTATTTAGAATATAATTTGATTTCGTTGTCCTTCCGCCTTTAGATTCTATATAAAACTAATAAAAAAATTAAAAATAAATAAAAATACAAAATAAAAAACTTAAAAAATACTAAAATATAAAAACTATATAAAAACAGTTGTTAATATATCTCATGGGAGCTTGGTGGTGGTTTGTCAGCTCTGTTCTCGGTTTTTTTTCCTTTCTCCTTTTATTTATTATTCTGTTATTCTAGTTAAAATTTTTCTCACATTTGCCGCTTAAGCAAGGAGACACGGTGCAAGTCCCGGCCGTCGCAGAAATTTAAATTCATTTATTCAGCTTACATCATTATCTTGGATAAAGATGAGAGTTAAATGTCTCGAGGAAAATTTAATTATAAGGTTACTGCGATTACCTGCTATTCGTTCTCGCCACACATAGAACGTTCTCGTTTGAAACTTAGACACAAACTGTTCCCCACAGGATTATGTTGTAAGATTTAGAATTTCTATCGGATCTTTTCATTGTCCTAAATGTGTTGTGAACTTCGAACAGATTTACTTATAAATGATTCAAGAACTTTTTCCCAACAGTGTTTATCTGTAGTAGGCTAGGTTAAGGGGACATTGTACGTAAAATTCGTTGAAATTTGACATTTTCTGCTTTCTGCTCCATAATGTAATTTGTACTTTCCTGAACATTTTGGTGTATAATAAATTAAAATCAGACAATTGTGAGACCTTCAAATAATATTTTGAATGTTGACATGTGGCTGTCAAATTTCGCAGCTACGCATATACTGCCACAGTTGAACAGTCATATCTTGGGAACTACACAGTCTAGAAGGCTGTGAATTGCTTTGTTTTGTGCCTACTGCTACGTCTCAGAGGTTGGCATCACGAATAAAGAAATCAGTCCTTTGTTTCTGATACTAGTTTTCGTTGCAAGTAGTGTGATTATCGGCTATTTTTGTATTAAGCTAACTTCTATTGCTTTTTATACGTAAATAAAATGACTAAGCGTAAAAGTAACTACAAGGAACGCAAATTTGCGTGTCACAGATATGTGAGACCTGCATTTTCTTCTGAAGTACTTGAAAACACGAATATCAACCGATGAAAGCCATGTCATGCTTTGCGTCCAGCGCCGCAAAACACTTGGTGTAAATATAGGCAAACTGAATTTTCTGGCACCGTGCACGAATTTACACACAAACATTATCTTTCTTTGACAGTAATAGAGCAATCAAACTTATTTACAGAGATTTGGCAAATCCTGAGCTACTAAAGAAGAGTTTATACTGGAAGACCCAGAATGTGAATGAGTCCTTCAATAATGTTGTGTGGTGCCGTGTGCCTAAAAACGTATTTGTTGGCCTTATGACTCTAAAGTTACAGTGTCTGATGCTGTGATAACTTTTAATAGTGTGAACTATGAAAGACGCAAGGTTCTGGAGAAGTTAGGAGCAAGATTTGGACAGAAAACAGCTACAGGACTGCGGAACAGGATGAGCTTCGTGTACGTGAAGTAGAGTTAGCTGCTCAGCAAATGACAAAAGAAACAACAAAGGAAAGGAGGAGACGAACGCCGGGCTTTTGTGACATTGACGAAGACACAAACTATGGGGAAGGGCAATTTTAGTGCATAAAAGACGCAGAAATGTAAGTCTGTATAATAATTTGTAATAAAAAAATTTTAAACCTCAATATCTCTGAACTACATTTTTTGCAATAAATGACCCGGTTTCTAAAAAGAGTACTGATGGTAGAGCCATGAAATTTTCACAGCATGCCAAGTGTGAGATTCAGTACATATGGAACTAGAATAATTAAAATATCCTGAGTTGTTTTGTTTTTATGTTCATCTATTTACAAAATTCTGTCAAAAAATAGAGTGTTTGAAAAAAAAAAGATAACATGCCCCACAATACAATTTTAGTAATAATTCTAGTTCACTGTATCTACACTGCTGGCCACCGTAAATGCAACACTCTGAAGGAAGCATCCGATTCAAGTGAAATTTACACCATGGGTTTGCAGCGATGAGATATGCAACTGATTAGAATTTCAGCGCAGACGCACATCACGCGCGCCTGTGGCGCCACCTCATAGCGCCATTTAAGGCTTGGCGATTTCAACGAGTGTACGTTCGGCACGTGTGTTTACCTTGTGGTTGTTTCACAAGACGATCAGTTATGCCTCGTAGACAACAGCGAACATCGTTTGATCAAGTATCCGAGTTCGACAGAGGAAGGATAGTGGCTTACCGAGATTGTGGATTATCATACAGAGAAATTGCTAGTCGTGTTGAACGAAACCAAACAACTGTAATGCGGATATGTGACCGTTGGATGCAGGAGGGTACGACGGACCGACGTTGTCGATCGCATTCACCTCGGTGCACCACTGCACGTGTTGATAGGCAAATTGTGCGCATGGCAGTGACGGATCGCTCAGTGACATCCCGAAACGTAGCACAGCACATTGCGTCTGTAACGCATCATCCAGTGTCTGCGCGTGCCATTCGATGCCGTTTACAGCAGAGTGGTCTGTCCGCAAGACGTCCATTGCTTCGTCTACCATTGACGCAGAACCACAGACTTCTCCATCGCCAATGGTGTGATGACAGACGGATGTGGACGGCAGAATGGAATGACGTTGTCTTTACTGACGAGGCACGCTTCTGTCTGCAGCACCACGATGGTCGGATTCGAGTGTGGAGACACCGTGGAGAGAGGATGCTAGACAGCTGCATTATGCACCGCCACACTGGTCTTGCACCGGGTATTATGGTATGGGGCGGTATTGGATATTACTCTCGCACGCCTCTAGTATGCATTGCCGGTACTTTAAATAGCCGGCGCTACATATCCGAGGTGCTGGAGCCAGTTGTCCTTCCTTACCTTCAGGGCTCGGCCACAGCCATATTTCAACAGGATAATGCGCGACCACACGTGGCACGCATTGTCCAAAGGTTCTTCGTCAATAACCAGATTGAAGTGCTTCCCTGGCCGGCTCGCTCTCCGGATCTTTCGCCGATAGAAAACATGTGGTCCATGGTTGCTCAATGAGTGACCCAGATTACATGCCCAGCTGCCACACCAGATGATCTTTCGCAACGTGTGGAAGCTGCTTGGGCTGCTGTACCCCAGGAACACATCCAACGTCTCTTTGACTCAATGCCGAGACGTGTGGCAGCGGTGATCTCCAACAATGGCGGCTACTCTGGCTACTGATTCTGGCAGGAACCACATGTCACAGACGTCTGTAAACGTAATCATTTGATACTTGGTCAACATGTTATCTACAAAATAAATGTTGTTGTGCTACCTCTTGTCTTTCTTGGTGTTGCATTTACGGTGGCCAGCAGTGTAGAATGGTGCATTCAATAATTATATAAAACTACAAGTTGGTGTCTTCAAAAGTTTCCAAGATAATGGGTGACAAAATTCGATAATTTAACATTGCCGGCATAGGACACAAAATGTCCCCTTAAGAACTTACAATCAGAGTAAAACACGGCCGCTGATTTGAGGACGCGGTGATAGCGCCCGATAGCAATCGAGATGGGTTCCAGAGGATTTACATCAGGCGAATTTGGTCGCCGAAATATCAAAGTCAGTTCACTGTAATGCTCTTGGAACCAGTGCAGCGCGATTCTGGCTCAATCACAGGGACAGTTGTACTGCTCAAAGACGACATCGCCGTCGGGGAAGTCATCATGCATGCAGGTGGTCTGCAGCTGCCAGCGTGCCGTCGATTACTACCACAGGTCCCATGCGAGGGCGGGAGAATGTCTCCTATAGCACAATACTGCTCCCAACAGCCTCTGTGTGTTTTAAGTCGCCATTCACATCGATGATGGCGTTTGTGGAGATGAAGCATCGACGCAGTGCAGCAAAAATGAGTCACCCGAAGAGCCGACTCGTTTCCATTGATCGACGATCGAATCCCGATTGTTCAAATGGTCCAAATGGCTCTGAGCACTATGGGACTCAACTGCTGTGGTCATCAGTCCCCTACAACTTAGAACTACTTAAACCTAACTAACCTAAGGACATCACACACATCCATGCCCGAGGCAGGATTCGAACCTGCGACCGTAGCAGTCGCACGGTTCCGGACTGCGCGCCTAGAACCGCGAGACCACCGCGGCCGGCTCGAATCCCGATGGTCCCGTGCCCACTGCAGTCGTAATGGTCGGTGTTCTTCGGTCAACAGCTACACACGTGGGCATGGCGTGCTGCGGAGCCCCACGGTCAACACTGTACAATGAACAGCATGCTCCGAAGCACTTGTGGGTGCACCAGCGTCGTGCTCTTTCAGCATAGGTACCACAGATCTCCATCTATCCTATTTTACAGAGCAGACAATCCTCCGTACCTAACGGCGTGAAGGAGCGTGGATGTCCAATGATTTAGCGCTTTGTGGTAGTTTTGCTCACGACAGTAGCATATGGACATTCGTCCAGCTTCGCCGTTTTCGAGATACTCGTTCACAGGCTCTGCGGAATAATAATCTGCCATTTGTCGAAGTCCCTTATCCCAATGGATTTCCCTATTTGCAGCCCATACCTTCACTAGAGTGATCCCCCGTCCTTGTCTGCTCCGCTTACATACTTCCGTTACCGCGTCACGTGCCCGTAACGTCACTTGGCGGCATCAGCACCGGGGCGGGCAGTGGTCAGAATGTTTTGGCTCATCAGTGTAAGTTACTCAGCAGTTTTTCTCGAACAGTGCTTATCTGATACGATGCGATATACGATACTGGAGTGCCTGTGTTATTCTGATTACGATGCAAAGCGATAAGATGGAAATCCCAGTTCGAGTCCCGGTCTGGCACAAATTTTTATTGTCGTCATTCTATTCTACAGCTGATGGTTGGCATTATGAGCAGTTTGGAATACATTTAATGTGTTTATTTGGAATTGTTAAAAACTTCATAGTTGTTTTCTTACCTTTTAGAGCCAAGTTTTAGTACAGCACCTTTTTTCGTAAATACTACACAGTTGGAGTATTTTTATTTTCTACTCAGAAGCTGTTATTTGGGTTTTTACTGTACTAAGATATATCGGAACTATAAAACTTTGTATGCATGAAGATGGTATCTGTTCTTTCGGACATGTCCGAAAGAACGGATACCAGCTTCATATATATACAGGGTGCTCCACTGATCGTCAACGGGCCAAATATCTCACGAAATAAGCGTCAAACGACAAAACTACGAAGAAAGAAGCTTGTCTATCTTGAAGGGGGAAACCAGATGGCGCTATGGTTGGCCTGCTAGATGGCGCTGCCATAGGTCAAACTGATATCAACTGCGTATTTTAAAATAGGAACCATTTTTATTACATATTCGTGTAGTACGTAAGAAAATATGAATGTTTTAGTTGGACCACTTTTTTCGCTTTGTGATAGATGGCGCTGTAATAGTCACAAACATATGGCTCACAATTTTAGACGAACTGTTGGTAACAGGTAGGTTTTTTAAATTAAAATACAGAACGTAGGTACGTTCGAACATTATATTTCGGTTGTTCGAATGTGATACATGTACCTTTGTGAACTTATCACTTCTGAGAATGCATGCTGTTATAGCGTGATTACCTGTAAATGCCACATTAATACAATAAATGCTGAAAATGATGTTCGCCAACCTCAATGCATTTGGCAATACGTGTAGCGACATTCCTCTCAACAGCAAGTAGTTAGCCTTCCGTAATGTTCGCACATGCATTGACAATGCGCTGACGCATGTTGACAGGCTTTGTCGGTGGATCACGATAGCAAATATCCTTCAACTTTCCCCACAGAAAGAAATCCGGGGACGTCAGATCAAGTGGACGTGCGGGCCATGGTATGGTGCATCGACGACCAATCCACCTGTCATGAAATGTGCTATTCAGTACCTCTTCAAGCGCACGCGAGCTATGTGCCGGACATCCATCAAGCTGGAAGTATGGTTCAAATGGCTCTGAGCACTATGGGACTCAACATCTGAGGTCATAAGTCCCCTAGAACTTAGAACTACCTAAACCTAACTAACCTAAGGACATCACACACACCCATGCCCGAGGCAGGATTCGAACCTGCGACCGTAGCAGTCCCGCGGTTCCGGACTGCAGCGCCAGAACCGCTAGACCACCGCGGCCGGCCAAGCTGGAAGTACATCGCCATTCTGTCATGCAGTGAAACATCTTGTAGTAACATCGGTAGAACACTACGTAGGAAATCAACATACATTGCACCATTTAGATTGCCATCGATAAAATTATTATTACTATTATTATTATAAAATGATTATTACATATTATCCTTCCTCCCATAATGCCGCACCATACATTAACCCGCCAAGGTCGCTGATGTTCCACTTGTCGCAGCCATCGTGGATTTTCCGTTGCGCAATAGTGCATATTATGTCGGTTTACGTTACCGCTGTTGGTGGATGAGGCTTCGTCGCTAAAGAGAACGCGTTCAAAAAATCTGTCATCGCCCCGTAATTTATCTTGTGCCCAGTGGCAGAACTGTACACGACGTTCAAAGTCGTCGCCATGCAATTCCTAGTGCATAGAAACATGGTACGGGTGCAATCGATGTTGATATAGCATTCTCAACACCGACGTTTTTGAGTTTCCCAGTTCTTGCGCAATTTGTCTGCTACTGATGTGCGGATTGGTCGCGACATCAGCTAAAACACATACTTGGGCGTCATCATTTGTTTCAGGTCGTGATTGACGTTTCACATGTAGCTGAACACTTCCTGTTTCCATAAATAACGTAACTATCCGGCGAACGGTCCGGACACTTGGGTGATGTCGTCCAGGATGCCGAGCAGCATACATAGCACACGCCCGTTGGGCATTTTGATCGCAATAGCCATACATCAACACGATATCGACCTTTTCCGCAATTGGTAAACGGTTCATTTTAACACGGGTAATGTATCATGAAGCAAATACCGTCCGCACTGGCGGAATGTTACGTGATACCATGTACTTATAGGTTTGTGACTATTACAGCGCCATCTATCACAAAGCGAAAAAAGTGGTCCAACTGAAACATTCTTATTTCTTTACGTACTACACGAATATGTAGTAAAAATGGGGGTTCCTATTTAAAAAACGCAGTTGATATGCGTTTGACCTACGGCGGCGCCATCTAGCTGGCCAACCATAGCGCAATCTGGTTTCCTCCTTCAAGCTAGACAAGTTTCGTCCTTTGTAGTTTTTCTTTTGATGCTTATTTCGTGAGATATTTGGCCCGGTCACTATCAATGGAGCACCCTGTATAGTTAACGCTCACTGGCCATTTAACCATCTTGCAGATGCACTAACACTGCTCGAACTCTTACGGGAATCGGCGCTACAGCCGTGAGTAATGAGTATGATGGCAGGGGAACTATGAACAATAAATTGCGAATGTGTCTCACGGGAGGCGTGCCAGAGATAAGTCCCTGCAGTCGCACAATCCTCTGTGTCCTCGGTGGCTCAGCGTGTTCGGTCAGAGGATTAGCTGTAATAAACTGAGTGAATGAATCAATAACGAACTTCAACGAACGTCAGGGGGCGTCCGCCACGAATAATTACATTGAACTACAACGAACAAAATGAGATTACAAAAAAAGGCAAAAAAAGATGGATAGAGCGTCTGCCATGTAAGCAGGAGATCTCGGGTTCGATTACCGGTCGGGGCGCTCATTTTCAACTGTCCCCGTTGCCTTACATCAACGCCTGTATTCATTTCACTGTAATTTCATAAAACTTTGTTTTCTCTCTCCAAGGAGTGAAAGATTGTGCTGAACCAAACGAGTTTTGTTGTTTCATGATTCTCAAGATGTGTCATTGTTGTTCCTCTTTATTCAAATAAACTTTTTTCCTTTGTTTGTACCTGAGCTGTTTACTTCAACCATAACAGGAACCCACTTTGCAGGGGCCATAAAACCGGGACTATGGAGCAATGGAAGAAAGTCGTCGAAGAAAGTGATGGAATGCTTGTTTCACACTGTTTCCAACCTCTTGCCGAGTTTACGCCCCAAAAGTGAAACATGGCGGGGTTCGGTGATGATTTTGGCCGTCATATCGTGGTATTTCGTGGGCCTCATGATTTTGACTGATTTGCTCCATGCATTGCTGCAGTGTTTGTCCCCTTGGTGCTCCTATGAACATACGCCGCTTCAAAGCACCATAAAATTGGGGATCTTTTGTAAACCCGGCGTTTATTGGTACGACCAATAAACCACACTGTATCTCAGGTTCCTTTCAGCGTTGCTGATACAATTTCTCCATAAGTAATAACCATATACAACCATTCGCTCAACGAAAGATCTCTACCGAAAGACAGGAACGTTGCACAGGTAACACCAATATTCAAGAAAGATAGTAATAGTTATCCACTAAATTACAGGCCTATAACATTAACGTCGATATGCAGCAGGATTTTGGAACATATTGTTCGAACATTGTGAATTACCTCGAGGAGAACGGTCTACTGCACGCAGCCAACAAGGACTTAGAAGATATTGTTCTTGTGAAACACAACTAGTTTGACAAGAGATTTCAAATTGATTGCGTATTTCTAGACTTACAGAAGGCTTGTGACACTGTACCACACAAGCGATTTGTGTGCCTATGGAATATTGTCTCAGTAATGTGACGGGATTCGTGATTTCCTTTCAGAGTGGTCACGGTTTGTAGTAACTGACGGAAAGTCATCGAGTAAAACAGATGTGATTTCTGGCGTTCCCCAAGATAGCTTTATAATGCCTTTGCTGTCCCTTATCTACGTAAACGATTTAGGAGACAATCTGAGCAGCCGTCTTAGGTTGTTTACAGATGATGCTGTCTTTTATCGACTAGTAAAGGCATCAGAATATCAAAACAAAATGCAAAACGATTTAGAAAGCTATCTGTGTGGTGCAAAACTTGGCAATTGATTCTAAATAACGAAAAGTGTTAAGTCATCCACATGAGTGCTGAAAGAAATCCGTTAAATTTTGGTTAGATGATAAATTAGTCAAATCTAAAGGCCATAAATTCAACTAAATACGTAGGAATTACAATTACGAACAACTTTAACTGGAAGGAACACAGAGAAAATGCTGTGGGGAAGGCTAACCAAAGACTGCGTTTTATTGGCAGGACACTTATAAAATGGAACAGATCTGCTAAAGAGACTGCCTACGCTACGTTTGTCAGTCGTCTCTTAGAACACGACTGCACGGTGTGGGATCCTTACCAGATAGGATCGACGGAGTAGATGAAGGAAGTTCTGTTGGATCTTGCCCACTCGTCGCTTATAGGCTGCCTAAGGTATGCTGCGTTCTCGGAATGCTGTACAACAATCCAGACAAGTAATATTAGTAAATTGATTTCTATAAAGCAGAATTGACAACACTTAAATTTAATTACAGCAAGTGTCGCTAGCGAGAGGCGACATGCAAACAGTAAACGATCTTCGCTACAGACAAAGTTCTTGCAAGCTGATACACGTTGAAACGTCCCCTTTGAACAATTTATACATGACTGTGCTTAAACTTACATACAATATTTTTAGCGCAATGCAATCTGACTTTCAGAAATCCCTACAAAAGAATGGCCCTGACTAACATTAACCTATGCGTTTCACAAATCGCTTACCTCACAAAAATCTTGGTTACTCGAACTACTGCAATACAGCGAGCGCCACTACTGCCAGCTAAATAAAAGATTCAAACTACGGAAGGCACTAACTACTGATAGGCATAGTTAGCAAAATGAAAGATTTTGATAGAGAACCAATGTATTTACCTCAATAGTCATAATATGTATAGCAGTTCATGACAAATTTCAAAACTCCGCCATCTCTCTCCCCACATCCACCACTGCTGGCGGCTCACCTCCAACTGCGCAACGCTACGCGCTGTTCACAGCCAGCTGCCTAACACTACAATGGCGAGTATTACAACAATGCAAAGCAGCCACAGACTGCACACAGCACAGCCAGTGATTTTCATACAGAGGTGGCGTTACCAATAAAAAAACCTAAACAGCCTACTTACAACGTCACTGGTAACTGAACCTGCGATACTGAGTCCAGTCTACAACTGTTCCTATACTATACGTATACGGTGCCGATCTGAGCGGCCGAGGCTGTTTTTTTTTTTCTTTACTGTTATTTTTCACCTCATACAAAGGTGGGCTGGCAGCGGATTAATCTACTCCGCTCTTCAGCCACAAGCATTACAATAAATGAGACAAGGAAGACAGAAAGTAACAGATTGGTGGTTAAAAAACAGTAGATACAAAAAATTAAAAAAACACGAAGCCGTTCACACTCGACGAAAAACACGAAAGACTGTCGGCACTGCGCGCAAACACTGATGACTTAAGTGGTACAAGTGAACGAAGGAGCGTGGCGGCGAAAAACACTAAACACAAACATGGCACACACACGAGAAACTGATGGCGATGATCTCCGGCGCACCAATGTTCACTTAACGTGTGCGAGTCGTCGAGGCTGGCCGGAGGGGCGCTTTTATTCACTTGTTCCAGGGGGCGCTCCTGGTGTGGCACGGTCCAATACCGCGCGGTATTGGCCGACGTCCCCTCACCACCTTCTCTGGTCTTGCGTTCCGCATCTTCGTTCCGGCGCTTATGGTTACGCTAGAAAATATTCAGAGGAGAGCAGCACGCTTTGTACTATCGCAAAATAGGGGAGAGTGCCACTGAAATGATACAGGATTTAGGATGGACATCATTAAAACAAAGGCGTGGTCCGTTGCGGCAGAATCTTCTCACGTAATTTTGATCACCAATTTTCTCCTCCGAATGCTAAGATATTTTAGTAGTAGTAGTAACTTTATTCGTCCGTAGATCTCTTTCTACAAGGATGTAGGGCATGTCAAAGTATTTACAAATTTAGATCAATTTAAAATAAGCTAATTCTTATATACATATATATTTACAGACTTCTAATTAGACATAATCACTTCAAAAAATGGTTCAAATGGCTCTGAGCACTATGGGACTCAACTGCTGTGGTCATAAGTCCCCTAGAACTTAGATCTACTTAAAGCTAACTAACCTAAGGACACCACACACATCCATGCCCGAGGCAGGATTCGAACCTGCGACCGTAGCGGTCGTGCGGTTCCAGACTGTAGCGCCTTTAACCGCTCGGTCACTCCGGCCGGCCATAATCACTTGCTGACGCCGACCACCATAGAGAGAAGCGATCATCGTAATAAATTAAGGGGAATCAGACCTCGCACAGAAAGATATAGTTGTTAGTTTTTTATGCGCGCTGTACGTGACTGGGATAATAGAGAATTATTGTGGGGGCGTTTCGACGAACCCTCTGACAGGCGCTTGAATGTGATTTGTAGAGTATTCATGTAGTTTGTAGATGTAGATTTGTTGTCATAAAATGAATAGAAACGTCGTGTTGATAGAGAAATTTTGAATTGTAACTTGCGTGCTGTGAAAGTATAACGTCGCAAGGCGAAGACACAATCCATATCCATTAGAAACACCTTTTTCTTAGTAATATTTGTTACAATTAAGTTTTAGTTAATAACATACATGCAATTAAAGCCTTCAGGAGATAGTAACATACAAGGTAAGGTCGTACTTCCTGCAAATTCACCCTAGCTTGATGAACAGGCATGATAAACAAGGTTGCCACAGTCGTAAAATACTTTTATTGAGCGAAGTCTTACTCGGCATAAGTCGCTATATACTACCACCGTTTCGGGATCTTAGCCGCATGATCAGGTGTATCTGAAATAAAACAGCAGTTGTAGCCCACTCCATTAAACAATTTCGAAATTAAAAAAAATTGAATATAACAATCTGGAAACTAAAAAATTTGGTGAAATTATGCTTAGCAATAATAGGACGTCATGTCCATTTCTAAACAACTAATAGGCAAACATCCACCGTAGACTGGTTGTTGAATAACATCCAGAATTGTGGCTGCGTAACTGTTATGCGCGAGCTGGGAAAATGCCATTTGCCTCAAAATTGCAACCAATAATGCATGCAGCCTACGAAAATGAAGCCACCATACCCGATTAGGTGGAAGCTACATGCTAGACCAAATATAAAATAAGTAACAACCAAGTGTAGCAGATACCGCAAATCAGCTTCAACCTGCTATGACGAACTATGCGAAAACGCCTACATTCAAGGCCAACACTTACCGAACGCTGGGTGACATCACTTCCTCTCCATGCCGTGTTTTGGGGGCACTTTGCGATGTTAACCACGAATACTGACCGCCCGTAGTTTCACTGCTTAATCCTGTTTCTGCTGCCGCGAGGGGCACACGGGTGCCATGTTCCGAGGTCCTTCACGGAAAGCACTAAGTCAAAGCAGTCGCTTTCCAACACAACGTTGATGAAATAGTGATCTGAGCGAGATATCATCCAAAATAGGCCGTTACATGTGACCTTAAATGTAAACCGCGAGGGTAGTTTTAGTAATGGTTAGCACCACACGCCACAAGATTCTCCACAACTATTAAATTTACCCATTCAGTCGTGACCATAAGGCCATCTGAAATTACCTACCTCACTGCCAAGTAGGTACACAGTAAGACAATAAGTACAATCCTAAATACCAAGCGAGGTGGCGCAGTGGTTAGCACACTGGACTCGCATTCGGGAGGACGACGGTTCAATCCCGTCTCCGGCCATCCTGATTTTTCCGTGATTTACCTAAATCGCTTCAGGCAAATGCCGGGATGATTCCTTTGAAAGGGCACGGCCGATTTCCTTCCCCATCCTTCCCTCACCCGAGCTTGCGCTCCGTCTCTAATGACCTCATTGTCGACGGGACGTTAAACACTAATATCCTCCTCCTCCTACAGTCATAAATAACAGTGAAACTGTGTTTTGAAGTGTCTGAAATCCACCATAAGCTCTGAGGAGGAGATTTTAGAGTGCTGTGGAGTGGCTGACTCGTCCGTTAAATTACAGTGATCAGCCAGTCACAGTTACCTTCTATACGGTTTGAATTTTTTCCCACTGCTTTTTATTCTTTCTTGATGTGTGTAGATCTGATGAAATATGCCAGTTACGTAGTTGTGTGTGTGTGTGTGTGTGTGTGTGTGTGTGTTTGTGTATGTATGTGTGTGTGTGTGTGTGTGTGTGTGTGTGTGTATCTTTGGGATGTTATTCATACATTCTTTATAATTAAAATTTTACAAATTTGTGACATTTATCTTTATCTACTGCATTTGCTGGTATCAGTTTACTTTCGGTAACGTCAGTACACCAGACACAAAATACACTGAAGCCGCAAAGAAACTGGTATAGGTATGCGTAGTCAAATATAGATATACCCTATGTGATCAAAAGTATCCAGTCACCCCCAAAAACATACGTTTTTAATATTAGGTGCATTGTACTGCCACCTACTGCCAGGTACTCCATATCAGCGACCACAGTAGTAATTAGACACCATGAGAGAGCAGAAGGCCGGCCGAAGTGGCCGTGCGGTTAAAGGCGCTGCAGTCTGGAACCGCAAGACCGCTACGGTCGCAGGTTCGAATCCTGCCTCGGGCATGGATGTTTGTGATGTCCTTAGGTTAGTTAGGTTTAACTAGTTCTAAGTTCTAGGGGACTAATGACCTCAGCAGTTGAGTCCCATAGTGCTCAGAGCCATTTGAACCATTTTTTTTTAGAGAGCAGAATGGCGTGCTCCGGGGAACTCACGGACTTCGAACGCGATCAGGTGATTAGGTGTCACTTGTGTCATACGTCTGTACGCGAGATTTCCACACTACTAAACATCTCTAGGACCATTGTTTCCGATGTGATAGTGAAGTGGAAACGTGAGGGGACACGTACAGCACAAAAGCATACAGGCCGACCTCGTCTGTTGGCTGATAGATACCGCCGACAGTTAAAGAGGGTCGTAATGTGTAATAGGCAGACATCTATCCAGACTATCACACAGGAATTCCAAACTGCATCAGGGTCCACTGAAAGCACTATGACAGTTAGGCGGGAGGTGAGAAAACTTGGGTTTCATGGTCGAGCGGCTGCTCATAAGCCACACATCACGCCAGTAAATGCCAAACGACGCCTGCCTTGGTGTAAGGAGCGTAAACATTGGACGATTGAGCTGTGGAGAAACGCTGTATGGAGTCACGAATCACGGTACACAATGTTGCAATCCGATGGCAGGATGTGGGTAAGGTGGTGGTGGTGGTGGTTAGTGTTTAACGTCCCGTCGACAACGAGGTCATTAGAGACGGAGCGCAAGCTCGGGTTAGGGAAGGATTGGGAAGGAAATCGGCCGTGCCCTTTCAAAGGAACCATCCCGGTATTTGCCTGAAACGATTTAGGGAAATCACGGAAAACCTAAATCAGGATGGCCGGAGACGGGAGTGGGTAAGGCGAATGTCTGGTGAACGTCATGTGCCAGCATGTGTAGTGCCAACAGTGAAATTCGGAGGGTGTGGTGTTATGGTGTGGTCGTGTTTTTCATGGAGGGGGCACGCACCACTTGTTTTTTTGCGTGGCACTATTACAGGACAGGCCTACATTGATGTTTTAAACACCTTCTTGCTTCCCACTGTTGAAGAGCATTTCGAGGGTGGCGATTGCACCTTTCAACATGATCGAGAACCTGTTCATAATACACCGCCTGTGGCAGAGTAATTACACGACAATAACATCCCTGTAATGGGCTGGCCTGCACAGAGTCTTGACCTGAATCCTATAGAACATCTTTGACATGTTTTGGAACACCGACTTCGTACCAGGCCTCACTGAATGAGATCGATACCACTCCTTAGTGCAGCACTCCCTGAAGAGTGCTGCCACTCCACAAGAAACCTTCCAGCACTTGAATGAACGCATGTCTGTGAGAGAGGAAGCTGTCATCAAAGCTAAGGGTGGGCCAACACCATACTGAATTCCAGCATTACCGACGGAGGGTGCCACGAAGTTGTAATCAATTTTCAGGCAGGTATCCGGATACTTTTGATCACATAGTGTATATACAGGCGCAGCGGACGTCCGAAGGGAACACCCGCCTTTATGCGTATCAGTGTCTAAATGGACGCATTCTCGGACATATTTTATAACACCGATGTTATAAATTTACGATCTCCGTAATTTTTATATGAATAGAGTTGGCTTCAATTACCGAAAAAGTTTTCGTTCGACTGCTTTTAAACTTTGCCGGCTACAATTTTTAGAAAGTGACCGACAATAAAACATGACATCTGAATGACAACTTCAAGAGACATTGTATGGACTGTTATTTTCATTAAGGTTTTGAAATTGTTTTATCTTTGGTATTTAATGGATGTGATCAACGGCTGTAATTAGAAGTTTCCATCATTAATATAAAAGATATTTGTTGTTGTTGTTGTGGTCTTCAGTCCTGAGACTGGTTTGATGCAGCTCTCCATGCTACTCTATCCTGTGCAAGCTTCTTCATCTCCCAGTACCTACTGCAGCCTACATCCTTCTGAATCTGTTTAGTGTATTCATCTCCTGGTCTCCCTCTACGATTTTTTCCTTTCACGCTGCCCTCCAGTACTAAATTGGTGATCCCTTGATGCCTCAGAACGTGTCCTACCAACCGATCCCTTCTTCTAGTCAAGTTGTGCCACAAACTCCTCTTCTTCCCAATTCTATTCAATACCTCCTCATTAATTATGTGATCTACCCATCTAATCTTCAGCATTCTTCTGTAGCACCACATTTCGAAAGCTTCTATTCCCTTCTTGTCCAAACTGTTTATCGTCCATGTTTCACTTCCATACATGGCTACACTCCATACAAATACTCTCAGAAACGACTTCCTGACATTTAAATCTATATTCGATGTTAACAAATTTTTCTTCTTCAGAAACTCTTTCCTTGCCATTGCCAGTCTACGTTTTATATCGTCTCTACTTCGACCATCATCATTTATTTTGCTCCCCAAATAGCAGAACTCCTTTACTACTTTAAGTGTCTCATTTACTAATCTAATTCCCTTAGCATCACCCGACTTAATTCGACTACATTCCATTATTCTCGTTTTGATTTTGTTGATGTTCATCTCATACCCTCCTTTCAAGACACTGTCCATTCCGTTCAACTGCTCTTCCAAGTCCTTTGCTGTCTCTGACAGAATTACGATGTCATCGGCGAACCTCATAGTTTTTATTTGTTCTCCATGGATTTTAATACCTATTCCGAACTTTTCTTTTGTTTCCTTTACTGCTTGCTCAATATATAGATTGAAAAGCATCGGGGAGAGGCTACAACCCTGTCTCACTCCTTTCCCAACCACTGCTTCCCTTTTATGTCCCTCGACTCTTATAACTGCCATCTGGTTTCTGTACAAATTGTAAATAGCCTATCGCTCCCTGTATTTTACCCCGCCACCTTCAGAATTTGAAAAAGAATATTCCAGTCAACATTGTCAAAAGTTTTCTCTAAGTCTACAAATGGTAGAAACGTAGGTTTACCTTTCCCTAATTTATTTTCTAAGATAAGTCGTAGGGTCAGCATTGCCTTACGTGTACCAACATTTCTACGGAATCCAAACTGATCTTCCCCGAGGTCCGGTTCCACCAGTTTTTCCATTCGTCTGTAAAGAATTCGCGTTAGTATTTTCCAGCTGTGATTTATTAAACTCATAGTTCGGTATTTTTCACATCTGTCAGCACCTGCTTTCATTGGAATTGGAATTATTATATTCTTCTGGAAGTCTGAGGGAATTTCGCCTGTCTCATACATCTTGCTCACCAGATGGTAGAGTTTTGTCAGGACTGGCTCTCCCAAGGCTGTCAGTAGTTCTAATGGAATGTTGTCTACTCTCGGGGCCTTGTTTCGACTCAGGTCTTTCAGTGCTCTGTCAAACTCTTCACGCACTATCATATCTCCCATTTCATCCTCATCTACATCCTCTTCCATTTCCATAATATTGCCCTCAAGTACCTCGCCCTTGTATAGATCCTCTATATACTCCTTCCACCTTTCTGCTTTCCCTTCTTTGCTTAGAACTGGGTTTCCATCAGAGCTCTTGATATTCATACAAGTGGTTCTCTTTTCTCCAAAGGTCCCTTTAATTTTCCTGTACGCCGTATCTATCTTACCCCTAGTGAGATAAGCCTCTACATCCTTATATCTGTCCTCTAGCCATCACTGCTTAGCCATTTTGCACTTCCTGTCGATCTCATTTTTGAGACGTTTGTATCCCTATTTCCTGCTTCATTTACCGCATTTTTGTATTTTCTCCTTTCATCAATTAAAGTCATTATCTATTTTGTTACCCAAGGATTTCTACTAGCCCTCGTCTTTTTACCTACTTGATTCTCTGCTGCCTTCACTAGTTCATCCTTCAGAGCTACCCATTCCCCTTCTACTGTATTTCTTTCCCCCATTCCAGTCAATTGTTCCATAAAGCTCTCCCTGAAACTCTGTGCAACCTCTGGTTCTTTCAGTTTATCCAGGTCCCATCTCCTTAAATTCCCACATTTTTGCAGTTTCTTCAGTTTTAATCTACAGTTCATAACCAATAGTTTGTGGTCAGAGTCCACATCTGCCCCTGGAAATGTCTTACAATTTAAAACTTGGTTCCCAAATCTCTGTCTTACCATTATATAAGCTATCTGAAACCTTCTAGTATCTCCAGGGTTCTTCCATGCATACAACCTTCTTTCATGATTCTTGAATCAAGTGTTAGCTATGATTAAGTTATGCTCTGTGCAAAATTCTACTAGGCGGCTTCCTCTTTCATTTCTTAGCCCCAATCCATATTCACCTACTATGTTTCCTTCTCTCCCTTTTCCTACTCTCGAATTCCAGTCACCCATGACTATTAAATTTTCGTCTCCGTTCACTATCTAAATAATTTCTTTTATCGCAGCATACATTTCATCAAGCTAGTTGGCATATAAACTTGTACTACTGTAGTGGGCGTGGGCTTTGTGTCTATCTTGGCCACAATAATGCGTTCACTATGCTGTTTATAGTAGCTTACCCGCACTCCTATTTTTTTATTCATTATTAAACCTACTCCTGCATTAGCCCTTATTTGATTTTGTATTTGTAACCCTGTATTCACCTGACCAAAAGTCTTGTTCCTCCTACCACCGAACGTCACTAATTCCTACTATGTCTAACCTATCCATTTCCCTTTTTAAATTTTCTAACCTACCTGCCCGACTAAGGGATCTGACATTCCACGCTCCGATCCGTAAAACGCCAGTTTTCTTTCTCCTGATAACGACGTCCTCTTGAGTAGTCCCCGCCCGGAGGGGGACTATTTTACCTCCGGAATATTTTACCCAAGAGGACCCCATCATCATTTAATCATACAGCAAAGCTGAATGCCCTCGGGAATAATTACGGCCACAGTTCCCCCTTGCTTTCAGCCGTTCGCAGTACCAGAACAGCAAGGCCGTTTTGGTTATGTTACAAGGCCAGATCAGTCAATCATCCAGACTGTTGCCCCTGCAACTATTGAAAAGGCTGCTGCCCCTTTTCAGGAACCACACGTTTGTCTGGCCTCTTTAACAGATACCCCTCCATTGCGGTTGCACCTACGGTACGGCTATCTGTACCGTTGAGGCACGCAAGCCTCCCCACCAACAGTAAGATCCATGGTTCATGGGGGGGGGCAGACGTATACTTAATTTTCTAAATTTGGAACTAAAATGTACTTATTTGTAATAAACGATACTTTATCTATTATAAATAAGGACATTTTCGTTCCAAATTTAGTTTCCAGTAAATTACTTGAAAACTATTACAGGTAACTCAGTGGGGCCATGTAGTTAATGTTTTTGTATCAAACTGAAGCTTAATACGAACTTTCATCTTTCTGAGTGTAAATGTTTCGTAAAAACGCCGATTTTAACCAAAATGTTGCTCCGATCAAGTTGAGACTGGTAACAGTTCATTCGGACATACAACGCGCATTTTGAACAATTTTTGCCTTTCTAGGTATTGTTTAGCGTCACTTGTATTTTTATTTAAAATGATGTATTTAGGGAAACATATTCATCTAATCACTCTGAGATTTAATAATTTTAACATCAATATACTGAAGCACATGTTGACAAAGTATGGGAAAGCTACTTCAGTTTTTAATTTCATCCTTAGATTGTGGTGCAATATTTGTGTGCTACGCACGGGCGCGCTGTGATGACGTGGCGCTAGTAGTAGTGAGCTGGGTTAAGTCCCGACACACCCATTCGCCTCTGTATCTCTCAAATGATAGAGCGCTTCTCTCGCTACAAGCGTAAGCCGAAGTTACGAGGTATTTACGTTCTTTTCCTGCAAACATTTCAGCTATTTAGTGATGGAAAACGCAAATACAGCTTTAAGTAACATAGAATGGAATTTTGTAAATTCTGATAATGGAAGCCTTGCGAAAGTTGATACGTTTGTGCTCTACCCATTTAGTGTGGCGATATGTGCAATGGCGGACGTTCTTTACCGTGCTCCCTGCAATATCAGTAAACTCGCTCAGAACTAAGGAATAGAGTTTCTGCAAAGGCGTCCGTATGTTATAACCAGATTGTCGACTACCAGTCATGAGCTACAACTCATTGCACAATAAAAATTATTTTTGGCAAAATTTAGTGCTGATTTCCTCTGTAGAAGACACTCAGCTGAGCTTGTGTGTCTAGCAAGCGCTTGGTGACGTAACAGATAGTGCATCGTATTGGGCACGAAGAGGTCAGAAGTTCGAATCCAGGATGCGTCATATATTTTTAAAGTTTTACACGAAATACGAGAGTAGCGTTAGCAAGAACTAATTGTAGCAGTTGTTTCGATTGTTGAATGTATTATAAAATGAAGAGCCAAGAAATTAGCGCACCTGTCTAATATTGTGTACGGCGCCTGTGAGCACGCAGAGGTTCCGCAGTACGACTTGGCATGGACTCGACTAATTTCTGAAGTAGTTCTGGAGGGAACTGATACCAAGAATCCTGCAGGACTATCTAAAAATCAGGAAGAGTACTATGGGGTGGAGATCTCTTCTGAACAGCACGTTGCAAGGCATCTCAGATATGCTCAATAATGTTCATGTCTGGCTAGTTCGGTGGCTAAGGGAAACTCAGAAGAGTTTTCCTAGAGACACTCTGTAGCAATTCTAGACGTGTGGGGTGTCGCATTGTCCTGCTGGAATTGCCGAAGTCTGAATACATGCAGGTGATCAGACAGGATCCTTAAGTACGTGTCACCTGTCAGAGTCGTAGCTGGACGTATCAAAGGTCCCATATCACACCAACTGCACACGCCCTAGACCATTACAGAGCCATCACCAGCTTGAACAGTCCCCTGCTGATATACTGCGTCCATGCGTTCATGAAGTTGTCTCCGTAACCGTACATGGCCATCCGCTCGATACAATTTGAAACGAGACTCGTTCAGGCAACATGTTTCCCGTCACCAACAGTCCAATGTCGGCGTTGACGGGCCCAACCGAGGGGTAAAGCTGTGTGTCGTGCAGTCATCAAGAGTACACGAGTGCGTCTTCGGCTCCATAAGCCCATTTCGTTGATCTTTCATTGAATGGTTCGCACGCTGACAGTTGTTGACGGCCCAGCGTTGAAATCTGCAGCAATTTGCGGAAGGGTTGCACTTCTGTCACGTTGAACGACTCTCTTCAGTCGTCGTTGGTCCCGTTTTAGCAGGATCTTTTTCCGGCCGCAGTGACGTCGGAGATTTGATGTTTTACGGGATTGCTGATATTCACGGCACACTTGTAAAATAGTCGTACGGGAAAATCCCCACTTCATCGCTACCTCCAAGATGCTGTGTCCCTTCGCTCGTGCGCCGACTGCAACACCACGTTCAAACTGACTTAAAATCTTTATAGTCTGCCATTGTAGCAGTAGTAACTGATCTAACAACTTCGCCAGACACTTGTTGTTTTATATAGGGATTGCCTACCGAGGCGCCTAATTATGCTTGTTCACATATCTATATTTGAATATGCATGCCTGTACCAGTTTCTTTCGAGGTCCTTGAGGCGTAGCGGCGTATAACGATCCTGCCTTGGAGGCGGTTAAGTGGGAGATGTGTCTCAGAGCTGGATAGTGACAGATGGTGACGCGAGACTGGACGCTAGACTTGGCCGCTGTTTCTATGTTTCGATACAGTGTATCGATACGTGGAACTGTTTCAGTGTTTCGGAACGGCTGTGGTTCACTGTTTCGAAACAGCGGTGTTTCATTCCGCCCCTGTCTAGATCTCGAGCCAGACACAGAAACTGTATCGTTGTTTCAAAATAAGGCTGTTTCAGTCCACCTGTGCTTGGAACGGACTGATTGTATCGAAACAGTGATGTTTCATTCCGCTCTGTGTCGGACGAGATTCGGGCTCGGCACAGGTACTGAAACACAGCATAACACTTCGTGAAACACTTTCAAGAGTGTCGAAATCTTTTTGACAAGCAATAGCATGAAGCTTAAGATGTCCGAAAATAAAGCTTCGTTTCTAGCTAACTATCCTATTCCGAAATGGCGTAACATCTGCTTTATAAACACTAACTAAACAATAAAACAACGCATACTATTCACATTCAAAATAATAAATATGTGAAAATCATTCTGTTAAATTACAATTTTTTATAACATATTCTTCTCTGTTTATGTAGTGTAATCATATTAAGAAACGCAAGTAAGCCTGCAACATTTTGAATAAAAAAGGCGTAGAGTGACAATTATTAGACATATACATAAATTTGATGTAGGTATAATTGCAAGCATCTGTTTGACATATCACTGATAGTGTAATGGTGAACGGGAAGGACTAGGAAGCATGGTGAATGTACAGTAACGGTTCGAAACACCTTGAAAGACAAAATTTTTTTGTTATATTTTGTTATTTATTCGAATTATTTGGCGTTATTTGTGAGTCTATAGTGACTGTGCCTATTATCCTCAATGATTCCCCTTGTGTGCATGGAAAGAAGCAGGATGGGTATATTACCCATACTAATGGAATGTGGGAACCCCAGTAGCATATCCGTTGTTTCTGCAGTTTGCTCCCACCTCCAGTTCCGTTCGTGGTGGTTCTTCTGTCTTCAGCTATGGCTGTCCTCAGCCAATTGAAAAGTATGAAAGTCACACGACACGAAAGCAGTGCATTTGCTGCAGGAAATACGAAACTGCCAAGACACCTAAGTGATAGTTTCATACTTTCTGCGGTATGATTAGCGCTCTCGCACCTCATTTGTGTTTATATGGACATACTTATACAGTAGACATTCAAGGTGATAAAATGTGTAGGTTTATTAGATTACAAAACACAAATTGTTTCACTGTTTCGAAACAGCGTATCGAAATATTACATTGTACTGTTTCATTTGTTTCGAAACAGTTACGTGTTTCAGTTTGCCCATCTCTACTGGACGCGCACGTAGTTTATGTATCAGCCGATAGAGGACAGTATTGGATAGGGGACTGTGATTTCGTTTCCATTGTGCCCACTAGAGTGCACTAAAGTAATAGAATGTTTTTCATAAACTATTCTAGTATTTTCATAAAGTGTTATTATGTCTTTTTGTGTATATAAAATGTTATAAATATGTTTTAGCAGTATGAATGATGCGTGAGTGTGGTTTAAGGTTAATATGATGATAATTGTTTAGTGTGGGAACATTTCGAAGAAATATAGATGTGGACAAAGGGGATTTTTATAGAATAGATTTGTAAAGTAAGTTTATGATAAAGGGAACGTTAATTCAGGTATAAATAACAATAGTAAATAACTTTATGCATAAGCAAAACTTCAGCATATCAGATAATTACGTCGGTAAAAAGTGCAGTCGTTAGGTTTACTATTTTGCGATTGGGTATTGATGAAAAGCGCGGATTGACGCGCAAGAATGTTGTTTTGCTATTGGCTGTTGAGTAAACTGACCAATGGTAAAGCGGTATTCTTCGCGCGCCATTCTCTGCTGGTAGAGAAGACTTAGAGTATTCTAGAGAAGAGTGGGAGCCTAGCCATGAAACAGTTCGGACGTGTGTAGTAGTAGTTTCGATGGAAACGATAAGTTGCCGGATCTATCAGTGTTTCATACATCAAAAGTGTTGGAAAGTGACGGCATAATTATTCCGATGTGTGTGTAGAAATTTCGGAATTTTTAAGTCAATTTTGTGACGATAAAAGATATATTCCGCGTGGAGTATTGAGTAGGTCGGTGGCTAAAAACTGTGAATGCATTAGGGACCGATAGACTTAATATTTTGCAAGCATTCTCAATCAAAAACAATCGGTATTTTTGTAGCTATTACGTTTCCGGGGAATGCAACACCGTAAACTTGCTAACGTGAGTGAAAGGGATTGTGAGTGACTGTGTTAAGACTAGCACGGGCTTGGCAGTGATACTTGTTCACCTAAGTTTCAGAATATATTAACTGAGGACAAAATTTCCAACCTTTCATTTCTTGTGAAAACTTTCTCCCAAAACTTAGATTAGTGACTTTAATTGCAGCCTGGTTCACGTCCTGGTACAGTAGGTTTCGCTCGGCTTCCCTACTGATGATATGCTGAGACAACGTTCACAGGTGGGTGCAGGTTCGTCGTAAAGGGACGGAAAGAACGGCGCCGCCGCATCCTGTGTAGAAAAATACTGAAATTCGAGAGGAATGTAAGCGTGTTAGGAGCACAAAATGACGTAATTAATCATTTAAGATGATTTCCAGAAAAGCCAAATTTCCTGTAGTGTCTTATTCGAACGAGCGAATACGCCTCTTGCCGCTATCGCTTCTTGGCTACGAGGAGACTATGTGTAGTGATCTCGCCCGACAGGGTTTGAAAGCTTTGTACCTCTTGGCCATTACGCCACACTTGCCTACTGTAGGTACCACCTAGCTATTAGTAGAGAAGGTATCTCCGTGTGTGTGTTAGGCTTAGCGGAGCAGACTTGGAGCTTTTACGGCCAGCAGAACTGCCACTACCATGCGGCGGACAGTTAACGGGTTCCCTCCGCTGGCGCCAGATCGCATGTATGTGGGGCACCGGGTGGCGCCAGTGCGTTTATTGCTGCTGCAGCCGCCAGTAGCGCTGCAGTCGCGGTAATTACCGCACAGAGGGCGGAATACGGCCGGCAGTATTCATAGCGCCAGTGGTATTGACGCTCGCTGCGAAAATCTTTTACCATTGTCAATTTGCCTCCATCACCAGAGAGGCGCAGTTTTTCGTGGCTTCCGAGAAGCATTTGACTGGGTAGCACAATAACATCTTTCAACAAAAATATGATTAATCTTATTTTCACAAGTCCGTCTTGATCACACAGACTTCTATACACTTTATTGCCGGTTTCGGCTTACCGCCATCTTCAGATCGTTAAAATAATCTGCTAAAAAATCATCGTCAAATTAAACATGTGAGTACATGGTACGTACCGTGATTAATTAAACATGTGAGTACATGGTACGTACCATGTACTCACGTGTTTAATTTGACGATGATTTTTTACCAGAATATTTTAACGATCTGAAGATGGCGGTAAGCCGAAACCGGTAATAAAGTGTATAGAAGTCTGTGTTATCAAGACGGACTTGTGAAAATAAATGTGCCAAAAATAAAATGATTGTGGACTCATTTACAGACTTCATGTCTTCAATTGATTTCATTAATTTCCGTTGTCTTGCACTTAGATTTTATGATATTGATGGGCAATGCATACTTCTAAAATGGTTCAAATTGCTCTGAGCACTATGGGACTCAACTGCTGAGGTTAGTAGTCCCCTAGAACTTAGAACTAGTTAAACCTAACTAACCTAAGGACATCACAAACAGCCATGCCCGAGGCAGGATTCGAACCTGCGACCGTAGCGGTCTTGCGGTTCCAGACTGCAGCGCCTTTAACCGCACGGCCACTTCGGCCGGCTGCATACTTCTGGAACAAAGTAAGATTAAAATACTAAAAAACAAAATGAGATGATTCATCAAAATTTTAGAACGTTTCCAAGGTGAATGCCATTTATGACAGAAAGTAACTGAAATGTAAGCAATACACGGAAAACTCAATACTAAATACCGAAAAATAATAAATGCAAAACCTCATGTCGTTGCCGAATGTAGTCCCTGTGCAATACAGGGCGAAGTGGCTCAGCGGTTAGCACACTGGACTCGCATTCGGGAGGACGACTGTTCAAACCCGCATGCTGCCATCCTGATTTAGGTTTACTGTGATTTCTCTAAATGGGTTCAGGCAAATGCCGGGATGGTTTCTTTCGAAGGGCATGGGTCGACTCCCTGACGCTGCTATAAGTGGTGCTTTTTAAACAAACGCTGCCACCCACTGGGAACATGCTCAAACGAAGACAAGTGAAGCACTGCAAGCACGTGTAGCAACATACAGGTCGTAATAAGGCACATCGGGTTTAGTTTATTCCCTGAGTTAGAAAAAATTATTGGCTGTAGCATATTCCAATGTAAGGACTGAGGAGGTAGTAGTGTGGTAAGCTCGTACGGTTGTTGCAGGGTAGGTTGTGCTGAGAAATAATTGTGAAGAAAAAAATTCAACAAAAATTACGCCGTTTCCAAGTTAATTAACGTCGAAGTTAGCCTATCAGGTCATTGCAACCTTAAATTCAAGCGGCCCACCAGATATAATTAGTATTAGCTGTTATCATAGCGTACATGATAGCGCAAGAGACAGTTCAACCTTTGGCTCGGGTTCGATCCTTACTACCGACACATGTCCAGTTTTTATGTCGCTCTCTTGTTCGGTTTTAGGGAACCAAACGAAGAACGCGATTGACCCCACCGCCCCTGGCGGGCCGCATGAATTTTCGCACGCAACGCCCCGACTGGCTAACTTCGATAAATATTAACTCGAAAGCGGAGCAGCTTATTGTATTTTTTTCTTAACAATTATTTCACAGCACAATTTACCCAGTAGCACCTTTATAACATTTTCAGACTGAAACTTCCTGGCAGATTAAAACTGTGTGCCCGACCGAGACTCGAACTCGGGACCTTTGCCTCTCGCGGGCAAGTGCTCTACCATCTGAGCTACCGAAGCACGACTCACGCCCGGTACTCACAGCTTTACTTCTGCCAGTATCTCGCCTCCTACCTTCCAAACTTTACAGAAGTTCTCCTGCGAACCTTGCAGAACTAACACTCCTGAAAGAAAGGATATAGCGGAGACATGGCTTAGCCACAGCCTGGGGGATGTTTCCAGAATGAGATTTTCACTCTGCAGCGGAGTGTGCGCTGATATGAAACTTCCTGGCAGATTAAAACTGTGTGCCCGACCGAGACTCGAACTCGGGACCTTTAGCCTTTCGCGGGCAAGTGCTCTACCATCTGAGCTGCCGAAGCACGACTCACGCCCGGTACTCACAGCTTTACTTCTGCCAGTATCTCGCCTCCTACCTTCCAAACTTTACAGAAGTTCTCCTGCGACTGTTTGAGATAGGACGTCAAATAGAACATTTAACGTATTGAGGATTTCCCAGTGGAGAGAAAGCAGCATGTTATATTGGATAGAGACTCATCAACAGAAGTAGAAATGAAACAAGTCGTGTGTCAGGTAAGTTTGTTGGGGCCTCACCTGCCCGAGTTGTAGATGACCTGCCGGACAATACTAATCGAAACCTCGCACATCACCTTGTACATAACGCGAGTAGTCTACGATGAAGTGCCGGCCGGTGTGGCCGAGCGGTTGTAGGCGCTACAGTCTGGAACCGCACGACCGCTACGGTCGCAGATTCGAATTCTGCCTCGGGCATGGATGTGTGTGATGTCCTTAGTTAGGTTTAAGTAGTTCTAAGTTCTAGGCGACTGATGACCTCAGAAGTTAAGTCCCATAGTGCTCAGAGCCATTTGAACCTTCTACGATGAAGTACTGTCTGAAAATGCTGCACTTGTATCCAGTGAATGTGGCAAAAGATACACAAGACAAACTCCGCTCCAGCAACACACGAGGCACGAGCCTTCTTCCACTACAGTTTTTGTCCTCTACAGTTTCCTCTAGCATTATGGAAGTCTTCCCTGATGTCTTAACAGATGTCGTATCATCATGTCCCTTCTCTTTGTCAGTGTTTTCCACATATTTGACCGAGCGAGGTGGCGCAGTGGTTAGCGCACTGGACTCGCATTCGGGAGGACGACGGTTCAATCCCGTCTCCGGCCATCCTGATTTAGGTTTTCCGTGATTTCCCTAAATCGCTTCAGGCAAATGCTGGGATGGTTCCTTTGAAAGGGCACGGCCGATTTCCTTCCCCATCCTTCCCTCACCGAGCTTGCGCTCCGTCTCTAATGACCTCGTTGTCGACGGGACGTTAAACACTAATCTCCTCCTCCTCCTCCTCCACATATTTCTTTCCTCTCTGATTCTGCTCAGAACCTCCTCAATTCCTTCCTTATCAGTCCAGCTAATTTTCAACATTCGTCTATAGCATCAGATCTCAAATGCTTCGATTCTCCTGTGTTTCGGTTTTCCCACAGCCCATGTTTCACTACCATACAATACTGTGCTCCAAACGTATATACTCCGAAGTTTCTTCCTCAAATTAAACCCTATGTTTGTACTAGTGGCATTCTCTTGGCCAGGAATGACCTTTATTCCAGTGCTAGTCTGCTTTTGATGTCGTCCTCGCTCCATCTGTCATTAGTTATTTTGCTGCATAGGTACTAAAGAATTCCTTAACTTCTTCTACTTCGTGACCATCCATCTCGCTAATTTCTGCTATTTCTCATGACCTTCGTCTTTTTTCGATTTACTCTCAATCCCTATTCTGTACTCATTAGACTGTTCATTCCATTCAGCAGATCTAACTATTTTTCACTTTCACTCAGGATAGCTACATCATCAGCGAAACGCATCATTGATATCCTTTCTCCTTGAATTTTAATTGCCGGCCGTTGCGGCCGAGCGGTTCTAGGCGCTTCAGTCCGGAACCACGCGGCTGCTACGGTCGCAGGTTCGAATCGTGCCTCGGGCATGGATGTGTGTGACGTCCTTAGGTTAGTTAGGTTTAAGTAGTTCTAAGTTCTAGGGGACTGATGACCTCACATGTTAAGTCCCATAGTGTTTAGAGCCTTTTGAACTATTTTTGAATTCTAATTCCGCTCCTCAGCCTTTCTTTTATTTCCATCATTACTTCTTCGATGTACAGACTGAACAGTAGGGGCGAAAAACTACATCCCTATCTTACCGTTTTCAATCCGAGCGCTTCTTTCTTATTATTAACTCCTGGCTCTAGTACAGATCGTATATTACCCGTCTCTCCTCATACCTTACTCCAATTTTTCTCAGCATTTCGAACATCTTGCACCATTTTACATTGTGGATCGCTTTTTCAAAGTCGGCAAATCCTATGAACATGCCTTGATATTTCTTTAGTCTTACTTCCATTATCAACCGCAACGTCAAAATTGCGTCTCTGTTGTCTTTACCTTTCCTAAAGCCAATCTGATCGTCATTGAGCACATCCTGAATGTCCTTTACTGCCCAATAAATCTGCAGTGGCTGAATGTTTTATTTCCACTACCCGTTCCATGTATGACGGTAAAGTTAAGACATTGGCTATGGCCTCATTCTACTGGGAGTCGGTGAGAATGAAAGCTGTGGAAATATAATTGGTGAACAACCTGCCAACATCGACGAGGGTTTTCAGCTCAACAAATTATTTCATGTCTGCGCTCTCAGTGGAAATATTGTACTAAGTGTTCAGTGTCTCGCATTCCCATCTCAGCCATCCATAATAATTAACGAATTACTTTGTGAGCACTCTCGATATGATGAGTCTGTGCTTTATTTTTTTACTGCTAGACGCACAAAGTTTTATGTACGACTAATGCTCTTGTTACCAACTGTATTAGCCGTAACGCATGGGAATTTGCTCCAAACTATTGTGTAAAGTGAGTTTGAATTCTTCCAAGCGGCTCAGGTTGAGAACGGCTTTCGGAACAAGAACTAATGTTGAAATATGAAGATGATGAATATTTCAAAAAGTTATGGAAAGTTTAGCAACTTGCTTTAAATGTGCAGAAATGTGGAACTGTGCAGTTCACAAAAGGCATACAATTGGCGTCCTTTGATTACTAAAAAAAAAAAAAAAAAAAAAAATTCAAATGGCTCTGAGCCCTATGGGACTTAATATCTGTGGCCATCAGTCTCCTAGAACTTAGAACTACTTAAACCTAACCAACAGAAGTATATCACACACATCCATGCCCGAGGCAGGATTTGAACCTGCGACCGTAGCGGTCGCGCGGTTCCAGACTGAAGCGCCTAGAACCGCTCGGCCACACCGGACGGCTGATTCCTACACTAATGGCTCAGAATTTGAATCAGTCAACTCATACAAATAGCTGGGTATATCATTTTTAGCAGATATGAAGCACAATGATTCACTGGTCAACTGCCTTTTTGTAACAAAGTATGTGAATGGGGTTCTTAGCTATGACGTGGTTACTGAATTGTCCACCCGGATCAGGTTTCGTGACACTATACCCTCTATTTACACAATAACTTAAAACGCTGTATATCGGTTACTTTGTTATTGCTTCAGTTTTCAGATGCAATTGTTGGTAAACAATCGAATGCTGTACTTGTTTCTTAGACCCGACGTTCATCGCCAGGATACGAAGGAGGCCGACGAGTCGCGCTCTCGTTGCAATGCACCATCTTGTGTTTGTGTGGTCTGAGTCAGTAGTGACAGAGCTCTGTCCTTGTGAAGTGAATTGCTGTAGGTTAGTGAATGTTTGTGTTTTACATGAATTCAGAAGACTCGTACCTGTATAAATAATACAAACTCCTCTTATATCTGAGGTGAGTCAACTCTGAACTCGCAAAAGCGAAAATTTAATCCTATTGAATAAAAAAAATCACCGTGAACTACATTTTGGGTGCAAGGTTGGCGACAAAGGCAAAATATGTCCCCCCTGCCCCCCCCTCCCCCCACACCGGACACACAGGTATGCTGTTTGACGTATGTTACGCTCCTGATCGGCTGGTTACAGTGATCACGTCATATGTCGCTTGGTGCCGCTATGATTTGGAGGGACCTTACGGCTCACACAGTAGAGCGCTATTTCTGTGTGACAAAAATAGCTGGAATCGGCTCTAAAACAAAACAATGAAAACAGTGCAATATCCTAATTTACCATCTGCTGTAAGAGAATGTTGTCCGTCTACTGCTGGACCTTACTAAGAGACGTTTCTGAGACAAGGCATCGCAGAAAACTAGGAACAAAATATTATTTGGTATATTTATACACTTTTCTTTACTCTTACGTCGCTAATTTCTTTGCTTATTTTATGTACTGTTACAGATTTTTTTGTTGTCCTTAAGCCCTACGCATACAATGCTATAACATAAAAGCTAACGTAAGAATTTATAAAAACCAGCGTTGAATGGAAACTGAGTTTGAGACAGAAATTAGATCTGGATTCAGGAACGAATTATCTTCCAGAAACGGCTCTTTTAAGACTAGTGATTATATAAGCTCAGTTGTAGAAACACAGGGCCAGACTTGGATTCGTTGTCAGGATTCCGAGAAGTTGCGATCAGTTAACAAAGGAATCTGCTTAGAAAACACTTGGTCGTCCGATATTAGACTAATTCTCGTGTGTACAACATAACAAATTGGGGTAACTAGCGACACTGAACGTGTTCAAAGACATGAAGTTCGAACAGAGGCAGGTCTGTGAGACAGACGGACCTGCGTCACGGAAATGTTGACGTACCTCAATTGGCAGATTCTAGAAGCTAGAACGCCAATTGCTCTGCGGAGGCTTACTTGCTACGTTTCAAGAATCAGTAAGTAGTGAATAATGTAGCGAAATGCTACACTTAATACGCATTGCCCGCGTACGGACCGTTAAAAAAAGGAGAGGCTAAATGCCGATCAATGCGATATATGGGTGGGGAAGAACCTCTGACATGCGATACAATACTAACAACCCTCTTCCACGCACAAGACGGAAGATTGCAGAGCATGTATTGGAACATGCTCTGTCAATTATGAAGTATCCATTGCACGCATGAAATTTTTTAGTGAAATCGAAAGGCCTCTCCACTTAAATGAATTGTGAATTATGCACATAGCTGATTATTTTGCTGGTCTCTTCTTCTCCAGCCTTTTCGCGTTCGGAGAAATACGTAATTTTCCGGGATTGTTTCGCTTGTTGGGTCCGTTCAGTCACACAGAGCGAGGTGAGACAGTCATCGGCTAACTGGACTCCCATTCTGCAGGACGATGCTTCAAATTCCCGTCCGGAACATCCAGATTTAGCATTCCCTCGATTTCCCTAAATCGCTCCAGGCAAATGTCGGGATGTTTCCTTTGAAGAGGGCGCGGGCGATTTCCGTTCCCCCGTGATTTCGTAAACCGTCTCTAAAGCCAGCTCTTTCGGCGCGAGGTTAACTTCTCCCAGCCGTACTTCAACTGCGAAATAATAATACCTCGTTCCTTTACGCTTCTGTACTTAAGACTTCCACATATGAAAACGGAGTTTTCTGCAGATGGCAATACACTATGGGGCACGTACGTTGGTATGAAATGTAAGAGTTATAAGGTATTGTTTCGTTGGATGTTTATAAATGAATAACGGGGTTTTAACGCTTTATAATATTTATTATATTAAGCTAAGTTATGAATGATATGTCAAATGAAAGAGCAACTCAAACAGTTTTACGAAGAACTTTATGAATGTTCAATGTGAGCACCATTTGTCACACGGCACACAAGTCTATAGCCGAGTTCTTCCCAAACGTTGATAAGTGTGTATTCAGTGACTGTAGCAACAGCTGCTTCAGTCCGGTTTCTTAGTTGAGGGAGGTCTGCTGGTAGCGGAGGCACGTACACATGAGCCTTGATGAAGCCCCAAAGGAAAAAATCGCATAGCGTTAGGTCGGGTGAACGTGGAGGCCGTGCGAAGCCAGGCCCTGTCATTGGGCCCCTTGCGGCCTACCCAGCGCTTGGGTACAATGATGTTCAACCGCTCGCGTACTTCGATATTATATATATATATATATATATATATATATATATATATATATATATATATATATGAATATAATAGAAGGAAACATTCCATGTGGGAAAAAATATATCTAAAAACAAAGATGATGTGACTTACCAAACGAAAGCGCTGACACGTAGATAGACACACAAACAAACACAAACATACACACAAAATTCAAGCTTTCGCAACAAACAGTTGCCTCATCAGGAAAGAGGGAAGGAGAGGGAAAGACGAAAGGATGTGGGTTTTAAGGGAGAGGGTAAGGAGTCATTCCAATCCCAGGAGCGGAAAGACTCACCTTAGGGGGAAAAAAGGACGGGTATACGCTCGCACACACACACACACATCCATCCACACATACACAGACACAAGCAGACATATTTAAATATGTCTCACCTTAGGGGGAAAAAAGGACGGGTATACACTCGCACACACACACACATCCATCCACACAGACACAAGCAGACATATTTAAATATGTCTCACCTTAGGGGGAAAAAAGGACGGGCATACACTCGCACACACGCACACATCTATCCACACATACACAGACACAAGCAGACTTATTTGTGCAAGATAAGAGATGTAACTACATATTTTCTCTGCAACGGATGCGTGTAAAAAGTTTTTGTATATGTTTCTGACTTTATCTTTCTATTCGTGGAGCTGCAGTAACTTTTGTCAATAGTCTCGCTACCAGATTGCCTGAAGATGTCCAAATGTCCAAATTACTTCTCTCTAGAATCTATAGCAGTATCTGTGTGATATTTATAAGTCTCATGTAGCAAAACGTCACGTAAAGTTTTGTATTTGTGGGTGTCCACAGCCTCCAGATGTTTAATAAACGTCAGCATGGTCCGTAGTAGGCTGTAATGTGATTTTTATTTAATCAGATGGTTCAAATGGCTCTAAGCACTATGGGACTAACTAACCTAACGACATCACACACATCCATGCCCGAGACAGGATTCGAACCTGCGACCGTAGTAGCAGCGCGGTTCCGGACTGAAGCCTAGAACCGCTCGGCCACATCGGCCGGCTTTATTTAATAGTGAGATTAGGTAATTTCGACTACATACCATTGTCAAGACTTGTAAAACCAACATGGAAAAGCACTACATTGTCTGCATACATCGCCATGAATAAATAACGCTTTACACACCTCACAAGAGATAAAACATCACTGCACAAATTTCTTACAACCACATGTTAATTTACAGCAGCTGGTAATTTGTTTCCACAGATTCATGTTCATCCAAAGACCTTAAGACTCTCGATAACACATATCAAAGGCACGTTACATACATTGCTGGATTGCCAGACTTAGTTTTCGCCATGTATAAAAACAGTCAGCGATCAAAGAATACATTTAGGACGTACGAATGTACCTAAAGTATTGTGTACAGTATGTGGCATATCACCGGGCGAGCTACTTTATTTTAAACATCGTATTAACAAAAATATTCAAGAGGTACATACAAAATTCCACAAATGATAGAATACTCCATCAACTGCTGTCATGCCGGTATAACAACTGCCTTATATTGTAAGTCATCAGTGTCTGAGAGCTATTTCTAGACACACAGAAGCCACACCTTTCTGTTTGTATGGAAAGATAACCCGCAGAATTTTTTAAAGTAACAACCAATATACAGCGCGTGAAAGGGTGGTAACCAAATGTCACCTGCGTTATAAAATGTATCAAAAAAGTTTTAGGAACATGAAGTACTTCATGACTTAAGTGTGTGATAGAATCATAATATAAAATACATACATTAAAAACCATGGGATCTGTACAATGTAAAGAGAAATAACGTGGCAAATAACGAAGAAAAATGTGAGAAATACAACTGGCCGAGGTTGCAGCTATGTCAGGAGCTCACACAATGGGCAAGAATGCACAAGACATTAATGTAAAGAAACATTATTTTCAACACAAAGTTAGGGTTTTTTGAATGGCACTTATATATGTTTTTCTATGAAAATGAAAACTAGAGGCACAGTTAGTGACGACATACTTGTATTTGCTTCTCTAAGCCGAATAACTTCTGAAAAACATAGACCTTAATGGATCGCAATGGCCCCACGATTTCTACTGTGATGCATGGAGCAAGGGCTGCCTGCAATGGACAATGCAATCCGCATTACGACATTATAACACAAAGTGTGGCACCCTTTCCATTATTTGAAGTCTAAGAATTCGAGAAGGTTCAAGGTTTAGAGCAGTGAAACGAAGTCTGCCATCACTAACTGTACCTCTGGTCATCATTACCATAGAAAAAATATAAACGTATCCGTCTAAACCTCCCGGCAGGGTCGCCAATTCACTGGGTCGCCGTATACCTAGAGGCGGACACTAGTTTCACCCCTTAGTTTCGTCAGTATTCTGATAGTGTAAGGAGAATGTATAACTAGAATCTATCTTTGAAAACGTACAAAGTTTGTATCGAAAGTGATGTTTGTTTACATTTATGGATTGTGCATTCCTGGCCATTGTGTGAGCCCCTGACATAAGTACATCTCAGGCCAACTGAATTTTCCTAATTTTATTTCATTTTTGACATATGTGAGATGGGATAGTTTGGTAGAACATCTTGTATACAGTGACTGGGGAGTGTCAACAACCCGAGAGGCTTGCATAGATCCCAGCAGGATGTTTTTCTGATAACCTCATATATTATTATTATTATTATTATTATTATTATTATTATTATAAGTCAAAGAAAGGTCTCAATTTCTGCAACGTTTTCCTGGAAGATTATGACATAAGGAACATACACTGGAGATATGGAAAATATGAAAATAGTATTACTTCTCTGTACACAATCAAAATATGCAAATAATATTGAAACTTCCTGGCAGATTAAAACTGTGTGCCCGACCGAGACTCGAACTCGGGACCGAGTTCGAGTCTCGGTCGGGCACACAGTTTTAATCTGCCAGGAAGTTTCATATCAGCGCACACTCCGCTGCAGAGTGAAAATCTCATTCTGGAAACATCCCCCAGGCTGTGGCTAAGCCATGTCTCCGCTATATCCTTTCTTTCAGGAGTGCTAGTTCTGCAAGGTTCGCAGGAGAACTTCTGTAAAGTTTGGAAGGTAGGAGACGAGATACTGGCAGAAGTAAAGCTGTGGGTACCGGGCGTGAGTCGTGCTTCGGTAGCTCAGTTGGTAGAGCACTTGCCCGCGAAAGGCAAAGGTCCCGAGTTCGAGTCTCGGTCGGGCACACAGTTTTAATCTGCCAGGAAGTTTCATATCAGCGCACACTCCGCTGCAGAGTGAAAATCTCATTCTGCAAATAATATTGCTTGCCTGTAAACAACGTGAGAAGTGAAACTTTCTGGGAGATGAAAACTATGTGCTGGACAAAGACACACAGTTTTAATCCACCAGAAACTTTCATATCAGCGAATACTCCGCTGCAGAGTGAAAATTTCATTCTTAAGATATAGGAAGGGGTTCTCAGGGCAATACATGCTAAAATGTTCGAGAAAATAATTTGAATTCCGAAGATTGTGGGTCAGCATACAGTTTCTAAGATTTATGACTACTATAACATACTTGAGTATGTTTTATAGGATATTAGCATATCAAGCGGTCACACTGACGCTGCCGGCATGTATGTGGCGTGCATGTGCCGGCAGCCGTGTGAAATGGGGTGAGATAATTAGGTGCTGTACGTTATGGCTGGCACAACACGAGCTGGTGGCCGACAATGGAGTCAGACCGCGGGGACCAAACTCATTAGGAGCGCCCACAATGCAAGGAGACCCGTGTGTGCGCGGGCCACGAGCGGTCGCCAAACACTGCTCGCGTATGCGTCTAAACCTCCCGGCAGGGTCGCCAATTCACTGGGTCGCCGTATAGCTAGAGGCAGACACACGTTTCGACCCTGAGTTTCGTCAGTATTCTGACAGTGTAAGGAGAATGTATAACTAGAATCTATCTATGCAAAATATCTACATCTACATCTGCATCTGTATCCTGCACGCCACCTTAGACTTTTGCAGAAGGTATTTTATGTACCACTGTCACTTTCCCCATTGTTGGTAAGTCTCCTTGTGCGTCCGAATCTCGCAGTTTACCTTCATAGTCTTTTTGAGAGGAATACATAGAGGGAATAATAAGAAATAAGTGCTCTGATTAACAAGGCTGTAAGGCAGGGATGAAGTATTTCGCAGCTACTGTTCAATCTGTACATAGAAGAAGGATTAACGGATTTAAATTGAAGGTTCCAGAGTGGGATTAAGATTCAGTGGGAAAAGGTATCAGTGATATAGCATTCGCTGATGCTACTGATATCCTCATCGAAATAAAATAAGAAACGCAGAATCTGCTAAATGGAATGAATGGTGTAATGAGTACAGAATATGGCCTGAGAGTAAACGTAATGAAGACAAAAGTAATAAGGAATTAGCAGAAATTAGTTTAGTGGTAATTTAGCACCAAAATTGGAAACTATGAAGTAGACAAATTTAAAAAATTCTGCATAGTAACATACGGTGAGCGAAGCAAGGGGGACATTTAAAAGAGACTAACATAGGATCTCAGGAAAAAAGGGCATACCTGACCAAGAGAAGCCTGTTATTTCAAAATTACCCTCAATCTAAAGAAGAAATTCCTGAGGCTGTACGTTTGGAGCATGACATTGTGTAGTGGTGAATCATTGACTGTGGTGAAACTGAAACAGAGGAGAATCGAAGCGTTTTGATGGACTGGTAAAGAAAGGAATGTGAAGTTCTCAACACAATCAGCGAAGAAAGGAACGTGTTTGGAACAATGACAAGAGGAAGGGGCAGAATCACAGGACTTGTGTCGTAAGACCTCTGTGGTACTCGATGGAGGTGTTGAGGGCAAAAGCTGTAGAGGAAGACAGATATTGAAATACACTCCTGGAAATGGAAAAAAGAACACATTGACACCGGTGTGTCAGACCCACCATACTTGCTCCGGACACTGCGAGAGGGCTGTACAAGCAATGATCACACGCACGGCACAGCGGACACACCAGGAACCGCGGTGTTGGCCGTCGAATGGCGCTAGCTGCGCAGCATTTGTGCACCGCCGCCGTCAGTGTCAGCCAGTTTGCCGTGGCATACGGAGCTCCATCGCAGTCTTTAACACTGGTAGCATGCCGCGACAGCGTGGACGTGAACCGTATGTGCAGTTGACGGACTTTGAGCGAGGGCGTATAGTGGGCATGCGGGAGGCCGGGTGGACGTACCGCCGAATTGCTCAACACGTGGGGCGTGAGGTCTCCACAGTACATCGATGTTGTCGCCAGTGGTCGGCGGAAGGTGCACGTGCCCGTCGACCTGGGACCGGACCGCAGCGACGCACGGATGCACGCCAAGACCGTAGGATCCTACGCAGTGCCGTAGCGGACCGCACCGCCACTTCCCAGCAAATTAGGGACACTGTTGCTCCTGGGGTATCGGCGAGGACCATTCGCAACCGTCTCCATGAAGCTGGGCTACGGTCCCGCACACCGTTAGGCCGTCTTCCGCTCACGCCCCAACATCGTGCAGCCCGCCTCCAGTGGTGTCGCGACAGGCGTGAATGGAGGGACGAATGGAGACGTGTCGTCTTCAGCGATGAGAGTCGCTTCTGCCTTGGTGCCAATGATGGTCGTATGCGTGTTTGGCGCCGTGCAGGTGAGCGCCACAATCAGGACTGCATACGACTGAGGCACACAGGGCCAACACCCGGCATCATGGTGTGGGGAGCGATCTCCTACACTGGCCGTACACCACTGGTGATCGTCGAGGGGACACTGAATAGTGCACGGTACATCCAAACCGTCATCGAACCCATCGTTCTACCATTCCTAGACCGGCAAGGGAACTTGCTGTTCCAACAGGACAATGCACGTCCGCATGTATCCCGTGCCACCCAACGTGCTCTAGAAGGTGTAAGTCAACTACCCTGGCCAGCAAGATCCCCGGATCTGTCCCCCATTGAGCATGTTTGGGACTGGATGAAGCGTCGTCTCACGCGGTCTGCACGTCCAGCACGAACGCTGGTCCAACTGAGGCGCCAGGTGGAAATGGCATGGCAAGCCGTTCCACAGGACTACATCCAGCATCTCTACGATCGTCTCCATGGGAGAATAGCAGCGTGCATTGCTGCGAAAGGTGGATATACACTGTACTAGTGCCGACATTGTGCATGCTCTGTTGCCTGTGTGTATGTGCCTGTGGTTCTGTCAGTGTGATCATGTGATATATCTGACCCCAGGAATGTGTCAATAAAGTTTCCCCTTCCTGGGACAATGAATTCACGGTGTTCTTATTTCAGTTTCCAGGAGTGTACATATAGTTGAGAATATAGGATGCAAGTGCTACTTTGAAGTGAAGGGGTTAGGGGCTGGCACTGGAAAGTAATCCGTAGTGGGACGTGACCCCCCCCCCCCCCAAAAAAAAAAAAACCTACAAACCGAAAAATGTAGGAGTAAGGAAAATGTCCTTCTAAGAATGCTCCATTTCGGAACTTTAATAGTAAACTACATACCACTGCAGATGGCCTCCGTTGTAGTGTCTCCCAATGGAGTTGGCTGAGTATTTGCATGATGTACTAGCACTTTTTACGTAAACTGGTATCGAAAGACATCGCTCTTCTTTGGATTTTCTCTATTTGCTCTACCAACCCTTCCAGGTAATATCCGAAACGAATAATATTCAAGCACAGGCCGAACGAGGGTTCTGGAAGCTATCTCCCATTCGGGTAGAAACCACTTGCTGAGCATACATACAATGACTCTTAATCCCTCATCTACACTACCCGCGATTATATTTATGTGCTACTTTTACTTTAAATCCATCAGCACCTATACTCTCAAATATTTCATAGACGCCACTGTTTATAGCCATTCTTCTGCAATAGTGTAGTGGTATAATAGCGGGACTTTTTGTCGGCGTTCACGCAATATGTTACATTTGCTCAACTACAGAACCGTGCACCAAATGTCGATTTTACGCTGATCTTCCTGCATTTCGCTACAGTTTTCTAGCGTTGCGACTTCTCAGTACACAACAAAGTCTTGAAAGTCTCTTCGGGTTTGCTGCCGGATACTAAAATCAACTTGATATTTCGGCGATCCAACTGGTCGCCATCTTCAGGAAAATGCTGCTTCTACTGATGAGTCCCGCAGTTCTCAGCGGGACTCATAAGCAGAAGCAGCATTTTCCTGAAGATGGCGACCAGTTGGACCGCCGAAATATCAAGTTGATTTTAGGATCCGGCAGCAAACCCGAAGAGACTTTCAAGACGTATTACGCCGGGAAAGCCTACGTAATCACACAACAAAGTCATCCGAGAGAATCCCTATGGAACTAACGAAGTTATCCATTAGGTCATTTAAACATATTATGAAAAGTAATGGTCCTGTAGCACTTTTTTGGGCTTGCCTGAAATTTCTTTTATTTCTGAAGATTTATCTCTGTTGAGAATTACATGCTTGTATTCTGTTTGCTAGAAACTCTTCAGTCCAGTCACACAGTTGGTTTGAAACTTATTGAGCTCATGGTATTTTGTTCATTATTCGGCTTAGCGGATGTGTATCGAACGCCTTCAATTCAATTCAATTCAGAAATTGAAAGAACAAGCCTACATGCTGGAGGCCTGACTTCATTGCTTTCTGGGTCTTGTGGACGAACGTGGGTTTCACACGATCTTTGTTTTCAGAAACAGTGATGCTTACTGCAGAGGAGTTTCTCGGTCGGCAGAAAACTTATGTATTTTGAAATATTATTTGCGTATTTGGTGTTAGCTTACCTGGATAGCTAAAACTGTCCATACAACTGACATTACAGAAAACTGTCTATTGGCTTCTGTCTCGGATTCTTCGGCCGACGTTCGTCTGATGATTTTCCTGACGTTTCGCCAGTACGAGTGACTCTCATTGTCAAAATTTCGAAACCTTATAGTCACATGATTTCGTTATTCCAGTCCTTATTTAAGCTTTAGAGATGAATTCATGCTAGCACCCCCTCTTACCCCGCATATGGGGCAAGACGGGGAATTGGTAGTTTATGTTTCAAATCGAGATATTTCTAACTAAATGTAACAAGTTTGCAGGTTTCTTTGCATGATATTGTAATTCAATGGTTAAGTAAACAAATGATAATGAAACCTACTTGAATTTGTTTATTTTTGTCCCTTTTGTAAGGGTTTAAAGTTAGACTCCCCATCTTGCCCCGTCTTATCCTACGTGTCCCTTCACGTTTCCACTTCAGTATCACATCGGAAACGTTGGACCTAGGGATGTTTAGGAATGTGGAAATCTCGCGTACATAAAATGACCCCCAATATTCTGACAGTGTTCGAAGTCCGTGAGTTCCCCGGAGCACGCCTTTCTGCTCTCTCACGCTGTCTAATTACTACTGAGGTCGCTGATATGGAGTACCTGGCAGTAGGTGGCAGCAAAATGCACCTAATATGAGAAAGATATGTTTTTGGGGGTGTCTGGGTTCTTTTGATCACATTGTGTATGTGTGGATTCACCACTAACACTAATCACAAAACATATTGTAGACAGTATCCACAACACCTCTGGATACGCATGCAAAATTACACCACTGTACGACACATTTTTCTTATAACTAGTCAGAAGTTTGAAACTGTATCATACACCGTAGCATAGATTACTGTCTACGGTGCAGCGTTCGCGCAACGTTAGAGGACGGAACATCGGCTCGTAATGGACAGAGGAATCTAACGTGTCCTTTCCAAAGGAACCAAAACAGCATTAAATGGAAAGCGATTGAAGGGAAACGAGGATAAAGCTAAATCCGGATGGTCGGAAGTGAATTTTAAGGTTCAAATGGCTCTGAGCACTATGGGACTTAACATCTGTGGTCATCAGTCCCCTAGAACTTACAACTGCTTAAACCTACCTAACCTAAGGACATCACACACATCCATGCCCGAGGCAGGATTCGAACCTGCGACCGTAGCAGTCGCGCGGTTCCGGACTGAGCGCCTAGAACCGCTAGACCACCGCGGCCGGCAAGTGAATTTTTAATCTGCGTCATCTCGAGTGCGATTCTTGTGCGGTAACCACCGTACGAAGACAATGAACAGCGAGAACAATTTTTGCTGCGATCGCCGATGCGCGATTGAAGACAGCGTTCGTAGTAGAGGAAGGGAGGAGTTGAAGAGTGTGCGCGATACGATTCTCTCTGCTCTCTGGGGGATTGTTTACGCCGGCGCTTTCTGCAGGACTCGTCAGGGAAACTCCGTAAATATCAGACAGGAGGGGGTGGGGGGGGGGGCATTATCCTCGTGATTTATGGCGCCGGTCATACAGGGGGAGGGAAGAGGAGGGGAGGGGAGAGACATCACTTAATCTCTCCATTTAGAATCTCCCCTTGCCCTATCTCGGTCTAGTGTTCTCTTCAGTCTCGGTAAGAATAACAATTCATTCCGGTCGAGATTCCATCTCGGAATTTACGAGCTCGTCCTCGAGGAGTGACATTTTTATTTTCTTTTATTTCCTCCGGAGGAAATGGTTTCATCGGAAGAGATATGAAACTGTGTTCTGCTTAAAATCCAATATTGCAGTTGCGAAAAATAATTGCCGCTGTCAGCAACTATTCTTTATATTCCGCTCTGGCTTAATTAAGTTCAGACTTCTAATTATTGTGAGGCAACTCAAACACGGTTCTGTCACATTAATGCGACAACAGCTTATGTTCGACATTGACGTGCAATAACCAATCACAGGCGGCAGGCGGCAGTACCAGCAGTGGAGGGTACATAAAGCGTGTGCAACAGTTCAGCTGTTGTAATGAGGAAACGGAGCGATTTATCTGAGGCCCAGAAGGACATCATCATTGGCTTTCCAGCCAAGGGTGGAAGCATTTCTGAAACGTATAAGTTAGTAAACTGGATGGTTGCCGCCGTGATTAAAGTAGATCGTGCAAGGCAAAGTGGCGCTTTTCTAAACCGGCGTTGAGGCAATTGTGGTACGAAATGGTTCAAATGGCTCTGAGCACTATGGGACTTAACATCTTAGGTCATCAGTCCCCTAGAACTCAGAACTACTTAAACCTAACTAACCTAAGGACATCACACACATCCATGCCCGAGGCAGGATTCGAACCTGCGACCGTAGCAGTCCCGCGGTTCCGGACTGCAGCGCCTAGAACCGCACGGCCACCACGGCCGGCTAATTGTGGTATACCACAGTCGATGGACGACATGGGTGAACGACGGCTATGGAGCTGTGTACGAGCGAACAGACGTACAACTTTTAAGCACCTGACCGCCCAGATAAACCAAGGAGCTACCAAGAAGGTCTGTGAACGATTGTTCAGCGGACATCGTTGCGTATGGGCTTCAGCAGCAGGCACCTGGTACGTGCACCCATGCTGGCTGCTGTTCAACGACGATAAAGACTGGAATTTGCTCTCCAATAGCGCAACTGGATGTCGACTAAGAGGAATCACGTTTTATGCTCCATCGCGCACGGGGTCTTTGGCATGTATGGCACTACAAAAATCGTCGCAATGTTCCTGCCTGGAGTATTCAACGTTGCGGCCAGGAGCATGTTTTCGTGGCATTCCTTGAGAAATCTTGTCATTCTGGAAGGCAAAACGCATCAGCACTATGTGATCAAAAGTATCCGGGCACCCCCAAAACTTACGTTTTTGATATTAGGTGCATTCTGGTACCACCTACTGCCAGGTACTCCATATCAGCGACCTCAGTAAAATGGTTCAAATGGCTCTGAGCACTATGGGACTCAACTGCTGAGGTCATAAGTCCCCTAGAACTTAGAACTACTTAAACCTAACTAACCTAAGGACAACACACACATCCATGCCCGAGGCAGGATTCGAACCTGCGACCGTAGCGGTCGCGCGGTTCCAGACTGTAGCGCCAGAACCGCTCGGCCACCAGCGGCCGGCAGCGACCTCAGTAGTCAGTAGACATCATGAGAGAGCAGAATGGGGCACACCACGGAACTCACGGACTTCAAACCTGGTGAGGTGATTGGGTGTCACTTGAGTCATACGTCTGTACACGAGACACTATTTAGGTACCAAGCATTTACAAACTGACGGGTCTGGTCTGACAACCATGGGGCATGTGGTCTGCCGTGACCTCATAGTACGAACCATCCCGACATTTGCCTTAAATAGTTTAGGGGAAGTACGAAACATCCTAGTAGAATGTACACTCTCCCATCCGGAACACAAGTCCATTCTTTCCTTAACAGCCGAACTTAATGTGCTATACTGCTTTGTTTATACATTCTCACAAAGTTGGTATTGCATCAGGTAAAACCGTAGAGTTACAGTATTCATTCTTTTCTCAACACCACATCCGTGCACACACTAAACACACAATGCACCAAATCTGTCTAGCAGCTTTTAATTGAAGATACGTATTTCATACATGTGGCAATTGATGTTAATATACGATTTCTCTGTCGGAATTTTGAGAAACATTCTTTCCTACAAACCTCGTCCTGATAATAACGAACATACACATAGCTTGACATCAATCAAGCTGTTCTAAGGTGATGATCTTTCATAGATGTAGGAATTGATTTTTATTTATATAGATTAGGCCCCCCTCGACACCACTCCCGTCGTAGTGAAATTTTTGGCTGAGAAAATTGTCCATTCTGTTCTCAGGAGCATGGAGTGAAAGACCTGTTCAGAACAAGCGTTGCGTAATAACCAAATCTTATGACGTGAAAGTTAAGGTTGTAAGGAAGCGACTTGGAGAGGGTGAACAAGTCATCGGCCAGTTGCAAATAACGGTTTATTGCAACTCTTGAACTGATCGGAGGTTTTGACAATTTAAAAATTGTCTTTTTCAGATCACATGCTGATATAACAAGGTCCATTCAACAGTTTGAAGATGGCATTTTCCAAATTTTCTAACCCTGGGTCAAGGGTTATAAAAACTTCATTCGCAACTGGTTGGCTGCTTTTTTTTCAACTACTCCAAGTTTGAAACTTCCTGGCAGATTAAAACTGTGTGCCGAACCGAGACTCGAATTCAGGACCTTTGCCTTTCGCGGGCAAGTGCTCTACCAACTGAGTGACCCAAACGCGACACACGTCCCGTCCCCACAGCTTTACTTCTGTCAGAATCTCGTCTCCTACCTTCCAAACTTTACAGAAGCTCTCCTGCGAACCTAGCAGAACTAGCACTCCTGAAAGAAAGGATATGGCGGAGACATGGCTTAGTCACAGCCTGGGGGATGTTTCCAGAATGAGATTTTCACTCTGCAGCGGAGTGTGCGCTGATATGAAACTTCCTGGCAGATTAAAACTGTGTGCCGGACCGAGACTCGAACTCTGGACCTTTGACTTTCCCGGGCAAGTGCTCTACCAACTGAGCTACCCAGCACGACTCACAGGTTCGCGGGAGAGCTTCCGTAAAGTTTGGAAGGTAGGAGACGAGATACTGGCAGAAGTAAAGCTGTGGGGACGAGGCGTGAGTCGTGCTTGGATAGCTCAGATGGTAGAGCACTTGCCCGCGAAAGGCAAAGGTTCCGAGTTCGAGTCCAGGTCCGGCACACAGTTTTCTGCTGCCAGGAAGTTTCATATCAGCGCACTCTCCGCTGCAGAGTGAAAATCTCATTCTACTCCAAGTTCATCGTCATGACGCTGCTGTAGTTACAGTGATGTTAATATTGTGAGAGACAGAGACCTTTTCATCTGAAGCAGTCGACTAGTTGTAAGCCGAGTGCTTTAAATTGACCTTTGATTGACAGAAACAGCAGGTAATGGAGGAGAATTTTCTCTACCTGCAGTTTGCCCCGCTTCGTGCTGTGGCTGACAGATGACGTTCAACAGGGATAAATGTGTGAGACTGTAAAACGCAATGGCTTCACCGTCGCCGCGTAAACACAAACGACAAATATCTAATGTTTTTCATTTACAGCGATTTAAGCTGATACTGCGAACATGAATCTGCGGAGAAATATTTCGGACGCAGCGCAACACGTTCTAATAAAATGTACGTTAGCTGCCTCGAGTCCGATGAAACTTATATAAATCTGTAGGATTTCGTGGCCGTTGTTGAAAATAAAATCTTGTTAGTCGTTAGGCCTCCTCATTTTTTTCCCTCGTGTCGTCAGTGTTCTGACTAGTAACATGCAGTGTTTTCCATACATTCTTTTCCTCGCTGATTCTGAGGCGAGACTCCTTACCTTATCAGCCCACCTAATTTTCAACATCATTCTTTAGCAACACATCTCAAATGCTTCGATTCTCTTCTGTTCCGGTTTCCGCACAGTCCTGTTTCATTACCGTACAATGCTGCATTGCAAACGTACATTCTCAGAAATTTATTCCCCAAATTAAGGCCTATGTTCAATGCTAGTAGATTTCTCTTGGCTAGAAATGCCCTTTTTGCCAGCGCTAGCCTGTTTTTTATGTCCTACTTGCTTCGTCCTTGATGGGTTAATTTGCTTCCAAGGTAACAGGATTGCTTCTTTCTGATCACCATGTTAGCTTTATCGCTGTTCTCATTTCTGTTGTGGCGTAACAAGCTAGTCACGCCACACTGAGGAGGAAGCCGAAAGGCACGCGTACACACACGCCGACTGGCGTCAAGTCTGGAACAGGATACGTATTGAATACTATAAAGAAAATACGTATCTTTGGAATATACTTAACTTTTAATCAATCCTTGTGATACATCTCTCTTGACTATACAAATGAGACTCGTAAGATACATGCACTGTGACAATTGGCGCCTTGCTAAGTCGTAGCCATTAACTTAGCTGAAGGCTATTCTAACTGTCTCTCGGCAAATGAGAGCAAAGGCTTCGTCAGTATAGTCGCTAGCAACGTCGCCGTACAACTGGGGCGAGTTCTCGTACGTCTCTCGAGACCTGCCGTGTGGTGGCGCTCGGTCTGCGATCACACAGTGGCGACACGCGGGTCCGATATGTACTAATGGACCGCGGCCGATTTAAGCTACCACCTAGCAAGTGTGGTGTCTGGCAGTGACACCACATTCCTCCCCGCAAATCGGCGAACGGTCGTGTTATAAGGCTTCCGCCCGCCGTAGGGAGGACCCCATGTTGACGTATGCGATGAGGTGGGGAGCCTAACAACAGGCGAGGCTGTGCCACCCGCACCCGGCCATTCGGTCCGAGGGGAGCTAGGAAACGCCTGAAAACCTAGTCCAGGGTGCACGTCAACATGCGGTGTATGCGCCCGTAGAGAGACAGGAGGGGCCGAAGGGTCGACCTCCATGGCGTCGGGGTATCCGACGCGCGATGACGCCATCTGGTCCGGAGCGGGCAAGAGTTCCATGGCGGAGGACAGCTGGCCACGGGAAGCGAGCGGCGGCGCGTGACCCAGGGAGGCGCCAGGCGGTTGCAGCGACGCGTCCACTGCGGGCGGCGCCGGCGGGAGAACAGGCGGCGGCGGCGGCGCGTCGCCATGAGGCAAAATGGAAGGCAGCGTCGGTAACACCTGGGGATGAGGCGAGCCAGTAGATGGGTCCCCAGGGCGCTGACCGGACGGCTCCGTCGCTGAAAGCAGACGGGGCGCGGCAGAACCCAGGCGACGACAGAGGCGCAGCTGATTGAGATGCCGACGCACCTCACCAGAGGCCCCCAAAACCAGATACATAGCGCGGCCGAGGCAGCGAAGAATGCGCCCTGCGAGCCAACGCCGTGAACCTCGATAGTAGCGATAATAGACAACGTCGCCTGGAGCAAAAGCATGAGTCTGCCGCTGCACAGGAACCTGATGCGGCGGATGCAGCAAAGACATCAAGGTTCGATGAGGACGACCATGGAGCAACTCAGCCGGCGAGCGACCATCGCGGGGCTGAGAGTGATACGAAGACAAAAAGAGCAACAACGCGTCCTCCCGAGAATGCGACTCTTTCAATTTCAACATCTGTGACTTGAATGTCCGGACCAACTGTTCAGCGGCACCGTTGGACTGAGGCGAAAACGGCGCGGATGTCAGATGTTGAATACCATTGGCCTTGCAGAATGACTGAAATTCTGCGGACATGAATTGTGGGCCATTGTCGGAAACAATAGTCTATGGAAGACCTTCAATACAAAAGATAGCCGATAACGCTTGGATGGTGGCAGATGACGTCGTGGAAGACATCCGGACAACAAAAGGAAAATTACTGAAGGAATCCACCACAACCAACCATCGAGCATTCCAGAATGGTCCAGCAAAATCGATGTGCAAACGTTGCCAAGGGGAAGTGGCTTTCGGCCATGCAAAGAATTTCCGCGGTGGGGCGGATTGTTGTTCGGCACACGCCACGCAAGAAGAGCACATATTCGTAATTGCAGCATCGATTCCGAACCAAGTACAGTGCTGACGAGCAAGTTGTTTCGTACGCACTATACCCCAATGTCCTTGGTGAAGAAGCCGTAAGACAGAGGACTGTAACGAACGTGGGACCACGACTCTGGATTGATCATTATCCGAACGCAACAACAAAACACCATGTCGTACAAAAAGTCTCTCCTTGTGAGCAAAAAATCGGCGAACCAACGGATCCTCGATCCATGACTTTGACAAGGGCCATTGCGTAGCAACAAAACGCAGAACGGTAGCAAGGACAGGGTCAGCAGCTGTGGCTGTAGCGACACGACGAAAATCAATGGGAAAGGATTCGACCACGTCATCGGTTTCCGAATCAATGAACATGCAAGCAAGTTCGGAAGAATCGAATGCTTGATCCTCAGCAACAGGCAAACGGGACAACGCATCAGCGTTTCCATGCTTAGCAGTGGACCGACACAAGATATCGTAGCGGTACTGCGAGAGGAAAAGAGACCAACGAATTAATTTCTGCGCTGTACGTGGAGGTACAGGCTTGTTCGGATGAAAAAGCGATGTCAAAGGTTTGTGGTCTGTGATGATGGTAAAGCGACGACCATACAAGATTTTCAACCGGCGAAAGGCGCGTTCGCATTCCGTCGTCCAGACGAACGGAACACCTTTACGGCGTAAGCGATGAAGCGGAGCTGAAATGGAAGAAGCACGCGGCACAAACCTGGCATAGTAGTTAGTTTTTCCCAACACACTCTGTAGCTATTTCAAGTGCTGCGGCGAAGGTAACTCCTGTATGGCACGGAGGTGCTCTGGACTCGGATGTATGCCTTGTGCAATTATGACATGGCCCAGATATGGTAAGTCACGAGCAAAAAACACACATTTGTCCTTCCTCAAGCGAAGACCATTTTGTCGCAAGACCTGAAATAACGTTCGGAGGTTGGCTAAATGTTCGGCTTCTGTCTTTCCGGAGATCACAATATCGTCCAGATAGTTCGCAGCAGTAGGTACCGACGCACAAACAGTTTGTAAATATTGCTGAAACAATGCAGGGGCGGATGCACACCCGAATGGCAGTCTTTTGAATCGGTACAATCCAAGATGCGTGTTAACCACCAAGACGCGCTGGGATTCTTCGTCCACTGGTAGTTGCAAGTACGCATCTGCTAGGTCCAATTTCGAAAAATACTTTCCCGGGCACAGTTTGTCAAAAAGATCGTCCGGGCGGGGCAAAGGAAAAGTTGCAGTCACAAGTTGTGGATTCACAGTTGCCTTGAAGTCCACGCAAAGTCTCAATTTTCCGGAAGGTTTTGGCAAAATTACTAAGGGTGAGGCCCAGAGAGAAGCCTGCACACGTTCAATTACACCTTGAGATTCTAAATCGTTTAATGTTCTTGCGACCTCATCATGCAATGCGTGGGGAACATTGCGCGCTCTGAAAAATTTCGGTTGCGCGTCCACTTTGAGGTCCAAATGTGCTTCATAGTTCTTAGCGCAACCAAGGCCCGGTGCAAAAATGTCTGCAAAGTCTTCACAAAGACGAGAAACACTGGCGGAAGGCACAGTCTGATTCACGGATAGGACCTGATTGACTATAGACAAGTTAAACAACTGAAATAAATCTAAATCAAACAAGTTCACTGCAGTAGAAGAACGAAGAACGTAAAATGACACAAGTTTTGTTTGTCCCTTGTATGTGGCAAGAAGGCTGCACTGTCCTAACACAGGTATCTGCTGTCCTAAATAACTATTGAGCTGAACATTTGCAGCACGCAACGGAGGTTTGCCCAGCTGTTTGTACGTGTCTTGATTGAGCAATGAAACTGCAGCTCCGGTATCGAGCTGGAATGGTATCACTTTGCCTCCAAAGTCTAAGTCTACAAAAAGTTTATTGTCCTGCTGACGACAAGAGCGACTGTCACGTGCAATTTGAACTGATACAGGTACAGAAGCACTTGCGACTGTACGGGAGTTCCAGCGACGTCGACGCACACTGTTTGTGGGACGAACACAGTCACTGTTAGATAAAGTGGCACTGGACGGGGTGGAATTAACGACATGAATGTCCATGGGCGAAGGTCCACGAGCCTGATTGTCCCTGGTTCGATTCCGGCGCGAAGCAAAGGGCCTGGAATGGTTTTGAGTGTCTGGCAAACACTTTGAACATGTCCTTTTTCTGGCAAACACTTTGAACATGTCCTTTCTTATGACAGTAAAAGCAAATAGCTTGGCGTGACGGGCAATTGTCACGCGAATGTCTAATTGCACACCGCGGGCATGATTTTAGAACTGCATTGGCATGCTTACGCGGCTCACGTGTTTGCGAGCTAGGCTGCAGCTGCTCGGACGTGCGCGAGGGCCGTTTAACGTCCCGTGCTGCGCGCCCGGCGGGCCGGTTAATGTGACACACTGCTGGCGAAGTTTCAAATGATTCCTGAGTAAAGTCAAGTGTGTCTTGCCTATCTAATATGTCTATCACTTGTTGAAGGGAGGGATTTACTAGTTTCAAAATCTGTTCCCGTATGCGAACATCAGAAACGTTCTGTGCAATTGCATCACGCACCATAGTATCTGAATACGGAAGTCCACATTCACATGCAAAATCACAATCCCTAGTAAGTCCTTGCAATGTTGCAACCCACTCCCTATTGGTCTGACCGGCCGTACGTTTGGTACGAAAGAACGTATACCTTTTTGCAACTACATTAACTGTTTCATTGAAATAGGCATCTAAAGCAGACAAAATTTCTTCGTAGGACAGAGTTGCTATGTCGCGTCGGGGAAACAATTTCACTATCACACGGTAGGTGGACACACCGACACAAGAAAGCAAAAACGGCTGCCGCTCATTACCTTGAATTCTGTAGGCGGCTAGATGGAATCCAAACTGGCGTGACCATTCTGGCCACGTTTCTTGCGTTGAATCAAATTACGGAAGGATGGTGCAATGGCGTGTTGTGGCTGCGGTAGCGATGAAGCGGCGGCGGCCGCATCGTGTTGCAGCGCACGTTGACCCTGGACGAGCTGTCCAAGGGCATCCAATAACGCTTGCGTCTGCTGATTCTGCAAGCGATAAAATTCGGACAGTACATCTGGAGAATGTGGCGAAGCCATGACACAAATAATTCAGAGCAAAGCAAGTAGAAAGAACACGATCCCGTAATCCTCGGCGTCAATCTGTTGTGGCGTAACAAGCTAGTCACGCCACACTGAGGAGGAAGCCGAAAGGCACGCGTACACACACGCCGACTGGCGTCAAGTCTGGAACAGGATACGTATTGAATACTATAAAGAAAATACGTATCTTTGGAATATACTTAACTTTTAATCAATCCTTGTGATACATCTCTCTTGACTATACAAATGAGACTCGTAAGATACATGCACTGTGACAATTGGCGCCTTGCTAAGTCGTAGCCATTAACTTAGCTGAAGGCTATTCTAACTGTCTCTCGGCAAATGAGAGCAAAGGCTTCGTCAGTATAGTCGCTAGAAACGTCGCCGTACAACTGGGGCGAGTTCTCGTACGTCTCTCGAGACCTGCCGTGTGGTGGCGCTCGGTCTGCGATCACACAGTGGCGACACGCGGGTCCGACTTGTACTAATGGACCGCGGCCGATTTAAGCTACCACCTAGCAAGTGTGGTGTCTGGCAGTGACACCACAATTTCCGCTACTTCTCTATACTTCCGCCTTTCTTTGGTTTACTCCCAATCCATATTCTCTACCCTCTAGACTGTTCATTCCATTCAGCACATCTTGTAATTTTTCTTCACCTTCACTGAGGCTAGCACTGTAATCAGCGAATCTTATCACTAATAATCTTTCATCCTGAATTTTATTCCCACGCTTGTACCATTGTTTTATTTCTGTCATCGTTTCTTTGATGTATAGATTGAACAGCAGTGGCGTAAGTCTGCGTCCATGTCTTACCCCATTTTTAAACCAAGCACTGCCTTCTTGGTCTCCTATTAGTTTCATATTTCCTCACTGCTCGAAGTTTTCATCATTGCAATGTTTTTCAGAACTCCAGCGGTCTCCCTGGATTGTTGATGTCTGTTAAACTATCCTGCTAAGCCGGTTAGATCCTGAAGAAGATCCCAGGAGACAAAAAATCGAGCGGTGAAGAAGTCTAAAGAGTGTATGTCATGACGTAACTCAGAAGACTGATAAAACTTGTCACTCCGTGTGGACTCGTACCAATAAACCAACTTCATCCTATTTGTGGCCATCAGTAAATGTGAATTTAGGATGAACTGTGATATTTACAGAACACAAGAGTAAAAGCAAAAGTGTTTCCATATAATTTGTCTGAGGCAGTAAAGGACATCGTAGATCAATTGAACGGAAGGATTGCGTCTTGAAAGTACCCTGTCAGATTAATATCAGCAAATGCAAAACAAGTATACTCAGTACGATAGAGCGAAATGAAATAGTCTGAGGGAATTAAATTAGAAAATGAGAAACTGTGAGAATATAATCAAATTTGCCGTTTCGGTAGAAAAATACCTGCTGATTGCCGAATCAGAAAGGATATAAAATTCGAGCTGGGAACAGCAATAAAAGCATTTCTGTGAAAAGGAAATTTGGTAACATGGGATATAAATGTAAGGCGTATTTGCGTCTGAAGTGTACCCTTGTACAGAAGTGAAGCGTGGGCGATATACAATTCAGAGAAGAGGAAAATAGGTATTCGAAATGTGGTCCTAACGGAGAATTGTGATGATTGGATGGGTTCATAGTGTAAATAACAAGGAGGTACTGAATCGAATTAGGGAAAAAAATAATTTAAGACATCAGTTGAATAAAAGAAGGAAACGACATCAGGGAATAATGAATGAATTTGGCGACCGATTTAAGTGTGGTGGGTAAAAATTAAAGGCAGATCAAAGCTTCAGTTCAGTAAGCCGATTCAAACGGATGGATGTTCCGGTAGTTACGCATAGATGAAGAAGTTTGTACCATACAGGCTAGTGTGGAAAGCTCCATCAAGCCAGCTTACAGAATGAAAAGTACAACTACAATATGTAATAAAGAATGCATCCGTACCCAGGATTGAGAAAGACATTTTATGTTATGGTGAAAAAGTCTTTAACATGTGGCCTACAGATGCTCGAAACTGGAAATCCTTAACTATTTAAAAAGAAGGTAAATGAGTATCTTATTATTCCTTCTTTCTTAGATATTTCAGAACATTTGAGCTCGAAGACGTAAATTTCAGTTAGCACTGTTATTTTCGTTGGAAGGTTCAAACTTTACCAATTTGTAGGCAGCTGATTGTGTTCTGTGCAAATTTACATACACTTTTAATACGTATGAATAGTTGAAAATGTTGTGACTTGGCAAGACAGCCAAGCCACTAGGAGGTAACCGAAAGGCACGCGTTTAAGCTCACGCAGGATGGCGTGAGGTCTGGAACAGGACAAGTAATGAAGACTATCAAATAAAGTACGTAGCTTCTGGAATACTTAACTTTAATCCATAATTGGTGAACATCGGTCTGACGGTACATGCATCACAAGATAAATAGCCAAGGATAATGGCGCCTTGCTAGGTCGTAGCAAATGACGTAGCTGAAGGCTATGCTAACTATTGTCTCGGCAAATGAGAGCGTAATTTGTCAGTGAACCATCGCTAGCAAAGTCGGCTGTACAACTGGGGCGAGTGCTAGGACGTCTCTCTAGACCTGCCGTGTGGTGGCGCTCGGTCTGCAATCACTGATAGTGGCGACACGCGGGTCCGACGTATACTAGCGGACCGCGGCCGATTTAAAGGCTACCACCTAGCAAGTGTGGTGTCTGGCGGTGACACCACAGAAAACAGCATCTAATTAGTGTGGGCGCAACATAACCTTACTATAAGGTACCAACTTTTCTGCTCATACAGTAATCTAAATATAGTTTCTATAATTATCAATCTTAGTAGATTAGCACCGATTTTAAATGGCTAGTGGTATACCACTGAAAGCAGCCTGTAATTACCGATTCTGCAGTTCATGACAGGGCATATAGAATACGGTGATTGGATTAAAGAAAAAAACGAATGTTACGATCGAAAAACGCCACACACTAAAACGCTACGACAATCAGTTCCTTAAAATGCAAAGTACTGTCGTTTAATTTTGGTTGGATCTTGTATATACTCAATTTGCTACCCTTTTTACTTGTGCTGCAGTAGTCAACAACTGTGAACACTTTCTGTCTCGTTGATTTAATTACAACCTCACCAAAAACAAGCGGGCATGCTTCGATTGGCAGTCTGGAGCCGCGTTAACATTTCGCCGTACCACACACACAATTCGTTTTGCCGTTCCCTCTTACGGCTAGCAACGCGTCGGGCGCATATAGCGATGCCATGCCAGTTACACGGAACACTGGACAATACACTCGGAACGGTTTACCAGGGGAGAAACGCTGATGGCTGCGAGAAACGATACCGTGTTTTGTGTTATTTAAACTAATCGTGTCCAGCTATTAACCGCATGCTATAATTCCGACAACAAAAGTTGGTGCATAAAGTAACATTGAAATTAGCAGTAGTGGGAAAATGTGAACACGTACTGCCCCCGTAGTAGTTTGCATATTTATCTGATGTTAGTGAGGCTATCCCAGGTTTCAACGTGAAAGGTAAAAGTTCCAGGAAACAGCCACCGATCCTTATGGTAGCTTAACTCTTTTTCATAAAAGAATACATAGTCCGTAGTAGGTTGTAATGAAACGATTTTTACGTAAATTATGCGGTTAGCTAATTTCGAAAATTTGTCATTTTCTAGCACCTGTAAAAGCCATAAATAAATAATATATTACACAACTCACATCAACATATCGCCTTATCGTACAATACTCTGAAACGTCCCCTTTAGAACAATTTTTACACGACTGTGCTTAAACTGACACACAATATTTTTTAGCACAACGCAATCTGACTTTCAACACACAATATTTTGTTAGCGCAACGCAATCTGACTTTCAAAATCTCTAGAAGAGAATGGCCCTGACTAACATTAAACTATACGTCTCACAAATCACTTACCTCACCAAAAATCTTCGCTGCTCAAGCTACTGCAATACAGCGAGCGCCACTACTGCCAGCTAAATAAAAGATTCAAACTATGGAAGGCACTAACTACTGATAGGGATAGTTAGCAAATGAAGGATATTAATAGAGAACAAACAATGTATTTACCTTGATATCATGACAAATTACAAAACTCCGCCATCTCTCTCCCCACATCCACCACTGCTGGCGGCTCACCTCCAACTGCGCAACGTTACGCGCTGTTCACAGCCAGCTGCCTAACACTACAATGGTTGAGTATTACAACAATGCAAAGCAGCCACAGACTGCACACGGCACAGCCGGTGATTTTCATACTGAGGTGGCGTTACCAATAAAAAAACCTAAACAGCCAACTTACATAGCCCCCATGCTCCCCACAAAAAATTTTACAAATTGGGTTGTGCAGTGGGCAATACATATTTGTTAAAATTTTTCATAATCGTAATTACAATAACAAAGAAATCAAATGCACACACTTATTGATACAATGTTGGTCAAAAGCTAAAATTTTCTCACAGTCCATAAAGACAGTCCTGATCATTCATCACATTGCAGTGTTTTTCTCAAAGTCTGAGCAGTAAAAGAAAATGCACACGGAAGTAGTGGATTTCCATGCAGTCTTGAAGAAGTATCGTTGTCCTTCCAACGGAAAGACAGTGCTGACTCTTGACATGCAGGCAGGTAATGGGCCACAACAGAGCAAACCCACAGCGGAGTCAATCGAAGTTTTGAAGAGTATTGGTGGGTAGGTCATCACAGAGCAGACCCACTGTAGTCCTGGTAGAAATGACGGTACTGGTGGGCCACCAGAGGTGCAGACCCACTGTAGTCCTTGTAGAGATGGCCAGCAGCCATCTGTTGTGACTGTGCAGGTGCACAATCACCATTGAAGAGTCTTGCGGATAATTTAGCAAGTCCATAACCACCACTTGTGCACTCACAAAGTTTTTGGAATAGTCCTCAGAACCAGCAATGCTGTTATCCAGTCCCTTGCTGAATCATTAAAACATGTGCAAACACTATCACTCCCTACTTCTCACATATTGTGCATATGCTATGACCAACAGAAATGAGTGCAGTCAAAATATACTTAATTTGACGACCTGGTGTCAATTACAATATTATAACATGAGAATACAATTACAAAGGTACAAAATACATTAGTAAAGAACATAACAATACAGATAACATTTGTAGTAAAACAGGCTTTACAAAAGAATAGAAATAAACATATACATTAGTGTTACAAAAATAATGACATAAGTACATACATAAAAGATCAGAATAGCTTTTGAAACATCAACTTTACACATGAGCATTAAAATAGAACAGAATTACTAATGTCTAACATCTTTACAAAGTAAATAACATATTATCAATGCAAATTATATTTGAGGATAACAGTATTCCTCATCATAGTGAATGTAGCTTAGTATTAGAAAAATTCTACAACATAAGTCTTATCAGATATACATATAAATACAGGAAAAACATAAATACACAAGGGAACACAAACACATAGGGGGATAACACAATGGAAAGGACAGGGTTCGTTTTCAGTGTAACTTTTGGTACTGCAGTATTTTGCGAACAAAACCTTTTGTTTGTTCTTGGAGATCTCCCTTCGTTCGTCATTATTCCCAAAAAGTCCTATCTGTACCTCTTTTCTGTATTTTTTTCGTATAACTTCTAAATGCATTTCTTCCAATTCATCACAACGCAGTCTCTTATATAGTCTACCCCCTCTTAAGCTAACTTAAATCTACTGAGCTCAGACATTAAATTAAGGGACGAGGCAATGCAGCAACACATAAAACAATAAACGCAAACAGCAATGACAAAAATTGCAGATTTGCAAAGGAAGCAGCATTTTAGAAATTAGCAAAGCAATTGTAATATTACAACTAATCTAAGGTAATGTGCAACAAATAATAACAAGAAATCATTAGTAAAACTGGCTTAACAGAATAATACAAAGTCAAATTCAATAACACTATGCCTGGCAAACAGCAGCAACTTATACCTAAACGTGACATAGCTCAAGCAGAAAAAATAGTAAACTAAAGATAACAATGCAGATAAGGGAAATGTATAATCACATCTTAATGTCTAAGTAATTAAAGTGGTGCACCACAAAAAGTTATTCTACCAAAAAAAATTACCCAGTAGTTGAAAAGAAAATTCCGTATGCAATTCCTGTGAAGTGAAATATTTTTTTTTATGCTCCTTCGTTTTTTTTTTATTTACTCGATCTGTAGACAGAAAATATTTACATTAATACATCTATAAAATTTTATTTTTACCAATGCTGCAGTGCAGCTAGAAACTAGATATTAAACAAAATGGGCAAAGCAAGGCGTGAAACGTCATTCACTAGCCATATGGCATTTCTCTCAATTAGCACGACAATAGCCGTGAAATGTTTCTCATCGTTTTCAAGTTCGACCCTGTCGTTTTTGCGATGCTCTCTACAAAGGAAGGGTAATGGCCTCCCTTTTTTTTTTTACCTGTGCCGCTGAAAAAGGGGCTCGCAATAATGGCCCTTTTTTTTTTTTGTTTTGGGCGTCTGGCACAGCTGTGTGCCCGCGACGCATTACGTGCAGGTGGTCACTTAACTTTCGTACGGAAATATTTACGACAACAGTTTTCGCTACAATGGCAGTCTTAAATAAAAATATTTCACAGGTCAAGAATTAGCGTTGCAAATCTGTAAAAACAAAATCCTATGAATATAACAGTGTCCAAAAATTTTCGTCGGCATTGTGATACATTCACGCATTTACACACATTTCATAACTCTTAAAGTACGATCTTGGTTTCCAACAACCTTTTCCACAAATCAGAGTGCCCTAATCACTATTCATTACTCCTTACCTTATTACACATATATAAATTCGTCGACGCTTCTTCAATACTTCATCATTAGATACATAGCATAATCAAATTCTTCATATAACATTAGCTTATTAATCATAAACATACCTCAACAGCATAATACACATCGTCGTCGTAAAAATAACATCATAATACCTCAGTCAACTCTCAAAATCGTCGTAGCTTCCTCCAACAGTTTCAAAACCTAAAAAAATTCTCTGCTCATGTCAAAAGTGTCATCTACTTCAAACGTACTTTAAAATCATGCTCCCTTACCAAATATATCATTCAAAGCTCTCATAGTATCACAATGGTTCTGAAAAAATATGAACAGTTCACAAAGTACAAACAACATACAATTTCGTAAGTGTGAAGTTATCCAACTGTGTAATTGCGTAAACATCTGTCACTGATGTAGTAAAAAGAATGTTTGTTTCTCTGTCAAATAATCAGATAGCTGTGTAATTTATGTGTTAGAGAAATATGGTACTGATGTGTAAAGTTGTATAAGCAAATACCATATTAGCTAGGGCTCCTTGTGCTCGCCAAACACATGGTACACAAAGTAAGCGTGTACCCCCCTGAGGATAAATGTAATTATACCCTCAGGTGTTACAGATTACAGCAATGGAATGAAATGTATCACGGAAAACCTTCTTTGTAATTAAAAAATCTTTAAAAGTAAGTGTTTTAAGTATAAGATTAATCACTCAAATGCGTGTACTGTAGCGCTAAACTGTGCGTCTTGTCGCAACATAATCTCTGTGGAAGTGTCGTAGTTATCGTCCTCCGAAAGCTAAGTTCTGCAGAAGTCAATGTACTTACCTCATGCTAAACAAAAGTGAAATGCTTTGCGTATAGATATCTTAGTTATTACGCTTATTGTTGTGATGAAGAAAGTACTGTACTGTAATGTATTGTTGTGCCACGAAAAAGGCTGTCTCATTGTTGCCATACCACAAAAGTTACTACTAAAACATGTTTTTCTTTCCTGAAGAATTCAGAAAACTGTGCAGATATAAAACAGATACACCGCAAAAGCAACAAGATGAATTGTGTCACACATTAGTAGCGTCGTGATAAAATCGTGTAGCTGTCACATAAACTAACCACTGAGTCATCTGGTATCTCACAGAAAGTACTTTAAACCCAGAATGTATTTTCAAGTAAACCAAAATGTTGCATTAAAAAAAAGCAGATTATCTTTCAATAAACGGTTTTACGTGTGAAATGTGGTGTAAACCTTTACTCTTCCTAGTACGCAGAGTTTCAACTTCAACGCAATTATCATGTGGTATACGTCGGATTCTGTAAGGTCCATTGTAAACTAGAAAGAATTTGTGACTCAAGTGTTTCTTCTTATGTGACAATGAATGAGCTTTAATGAGAACTTTCTGACCAATATACAATTTCTTTGCATTTGCTTCACCGTGTAGTTTTCTCCTTTTATCTGCTGCAGATTTTATATTTTTAAGAGCCAAATCAATTATGTCTTTGTGTCGAAGTTTACGTGTATTCGGGAAAGGTACAAGCTCTCTGATTCTGTTCGGTGGTTTTTCATTCTTCAGTACAAGAGTAGGTGGTAAAGCAGTGGAGTCATGAGGCATTTCATTCAGCACGTTTTGAAATAAGTGTAAATATCTGTCCCAATGCTGATGCTTTCTGTGACAATAAAGTCTGCAAAGCTTATTGATTTCTTTCATAATCCGTTCGGAGGGGTTACAATGTGGTGAGTACAATGAAATAAAAACAGGTTTGATTTTATGGTTGCGAAGCATACGAGACCAAACAGCAGATCTGAATTGCGGTCCGTTATCTGAAATGACTTTAGCAACGTGGCCAACTTCACGTAAGAAATTTTTAACAAAGGCGTTGGATACAGATCGTCCAGTGGCTTTACGTAACGGAGTGAAAGAAACAAATTTGGAAGTAAGTTCAACAGCGACTAGAACGTACGAAAATCCATTCGATGTTCTGACAAGGGGTCCCAATAGATCAACTGCAGCAAATTCTTTTAATTTAGAAGGAATAATAGGAAACAACGGAGCACGATGTGAGACAGTAGATGGTTTCGCCTTTTGACAAAGTTTACAAATAGACAAGACTCTTCGAATTCTCTTTTCCATATTGTTAAAATAACAAGTCGTTCGAAGAATATGATAACATTTTCGTGGACCAAAATGTGCGTAGCTGAAATGAATGTACCAAATGAGCTTATTAACAAAATCGTCAGGAATGCAAAGTACCCATAGCTTGTCATCAACAGTGCAGCGTTTGAACAGTATGTTGTTTCTAACCAGATAATAATGCCGAATCTGTGTGTGTGTCTTTTCATGCCATTTGCTTTTGATGTCTTTCCAAATCGGATCTTTATCTTGTTCATGAGCAATGTCCTTTAAAGATGTGGTGATGAAGTTTTCAAAGGCGACTTTCTGAATGTAAAGAATACTGAAATTTTTCTCGAGGTTGCCTTCTGTGTTACTTTTCTCAAGCCCAGCCGGTGCGCGTGACAGTGCGTCCGCAACAATGTTCTCTTTGCCGGGAATGTAGACTATTGTGAAGTGGAATTCTTGCAGAAACAATGCCCAACGTTTTAACCTGTCATGATTTAATTTTGAAGACATAAGAAATTGTAATGCACGATGATCACTGTATACTTTTACGTGCTTACCAGAAAGAAAGAAACGGAATTTGTTAAATGCCCAAACGATAGCTAAAGCTTCTAATTCAGTAACGGAATAATTTTTTTCAGATTTTGTTAGCACTCGGCTAGCAAAAGCAATGGTTTTCTGAACAGTAGTGTCATTTTCTGTGGCTTCTTGAAATAAATGGGCACCAAGACCGACTTTAGAAGAATCCGTGCTGAGGCAGAAATCTTGTGACAGATCTGGATGAGCTAGAATTGGCGCGTTAAGTAGCGACTCTTTCAAAGAATTGAATTCCAACTGTGCTTGTTCGTCCCAGTTCCAAACAGTATTTTTTCCAGTGAGAGAACAAAGTTTTGGTGTAACAAGAATTTGCATATTCAGAAAACGACGGTAAAAATTTACGAGACCTAGAAAACTGCGGACTTGTCTTTTTGTGGATGGAACTGGAATGGCTCTGATTGCTTCTAACTTTTCAGGATCCGGCTGAATGCCTTCAGAAGAAATAATATGTCCCAAAAACCTCACCTTTGACCTACCGAATTCAGACTTTTCCAAGTTAACTGTAATTCCAGATTCTGCAAAAATACGTAACAAACTGTTGAGGATGCGATTATGTTGTTCCCATGAAGCTTCTGCTATTAGAATATCGTCCACATATAAGGTGATGTGACGTTTTAAGAACTCAGGTAATATGGAATTTAGCCCGCGAATGAATGCTGCTGAAGAAATGTTCAAACCAAAAGGAAGTTTCCGAAACTGATAACAAACGCCGAAACAAAGGAAAGCTGTGTATTTTCTACATTCTGGATGAAGTTCGATCTGATAAAAGCTGGATCTGAGATCAATGGAAGACAACACTTTTACACCATTAAAATTTTGAAGAAGTTCTTCCAACGTTTGCGGCCTGTCTGTTTCAGGAATAATGATCGTATTGATTTGTCTCGAATCTAAGACAAGCCTGATTGATCCATTTTTCTTCTCAACAACATGTAATGGATTGTTGTATGAGCTTACTGCAGGCTCAATAATGCCCTCGTCAAGCATAGATTGTATTTCTGTTCTAACACGGTCCCTATAATGCGCCGGAATTACGTATGGTCTAACACAAAATTTAGTATGCTCACGAACACGAAATTGGTATTGAAATCCCTTGATGGTTCCTGTTTTATGAGTAAAAACTGTGGAATGTGCTTGTAAAATCTCAAAAAGGTCCTGCCTATCAGTGTCATTACAATTCTCAATTGTTTGAATTTTATTCTGAATTAACTCATAAGTATCAAATGCGCCGTCGATATCACCCCTGTCAGTACTTGCAGAGTGATTGTTAGTGTCAAGTTCCGTCGAAAATTCCGAACTGTTGTCTAACAGGAGGTAAAGCCGATTAATTTCTTCGTCATGGTTTGAGAGCCAATCTTCAAAATTCAAAGCTACTGACTTACCTTCTTTTTCTAAACTTATTTCAGCATCGTGAAAGCTTAAGATTGCTTTGTATTTATTCAAAAAGTCTACTCCCAGTATAATTTCCGTCGACAATAATGGAACAATAAGAAAGTTCATAGAGAAGCTGTGGCTTTGACAAAAGAATTCTAAGTAGGTTTGTTGGCGTACATCTACACTTTTTCCAAAGATTGCACCTTGTAATTTAATCTTACGTAACGGAAGTGTGGGGCAATCGTTCGATATGTTGCATTTTCTAAAAGCTGTTTCACTAATTACTGAAATGGGACTGCCAGAGTCAAGTACTGCCGTAAATTTTACGTCATTTACTGTAATGTGAATCACAGGATATGCAATGTTGTTATGTTTTACGTCGTGTTCTTGGAGTAAGATGTCCCTAATGTCTTCCATTTTTACGTAATTACTTGCTACGGCAGCTGCGTCGTTAGTGTCACACGTGCGTTTCGTGGCTGCCAGCTGTATGAGTCACTGCCTATTGTCTCTTTGTTGGCGCGCGTCGTTATTGGGGTTTGGAGACCTAACTTCTACAAATTCACCGTGACGAGACGGCCCTGCCCTGTTTAAATCCCGCCAGTTCTGATGCAATTCAGGTCTGTCGTTACGATCACATCGTCTGTCGTCATGTTGGTAGTTTCTGTGGTTTCTTTCTTGTCGGTTAAGTGGTGGAGAATTTCTCCCTGAATCGTAACTGCGCGCTGGACCGTTGCGTCTAAAGTTATTCTGTCCCTCGTAATAATAATTGTTTTGGTTCCCATATTGTCTGTTTCTCTGATTGTCTCTGTGATAGTCATTACCGCGGAGAGGTGATCTTTCCCTGTAATTATTACTACTCTGCCAACGGTTGTTATACGGGTGGTGTCTGTTTCGGTCACGATTTGTGTTGTGAGAATAGCCTTGTCGCGTCCAGTTATTATTTCTTTCATCGCGGAATTGCGACGGATGTAATCTGTAATTGTTGTGCTCCTGCGTTCCGCGATTGTCAGTGTCAATTTCCAGTTCTTGTAAGAGTCCCTGAAAAGCTTCAATGTCGTCTTTGCAACGTCCTGCCAAAATAATATGTCGCAAATGTTCAGGCAGTTTGATTAAGCAAATGCGGATGAGTTCTGAGGGGCTGTATGGGTTTGACAGGTACTGATTCTTGTGCAACATGTCTTCAAAATATTTCACAAGACTGGAGAATTCAGATTGTTCGAAATGTTTCATCATTATGATGCCATGTTTTACTCGGTCTTGTGTGGCTTGAGACCAATATGCTGAGAGGAAGGCATGGTAAAATTCTCCTTCACTGTGGCAATCGTGAATGACCGATCGCATTCTTACAGCTGGTTCATTCTCTAAGTAGCCACACATAAATTCTAATCTGTGTTCTAATGACCAGTTGGGGGGAAAACAATGAGAGAATTGATGGAGCCACGCTTGTGGATGAATGTCGTTGGCAGAATTTTTAAACGTTTTGAATTTACGTGTAGTAATGAACAGCTTATAGTCAAAGTCATCATGTCGGCGAGTCGCATATCGGTCATTGTTACGTCGTGTCGGCGGTTCCATCTCAAAATTCGGTGTGCCTTGCCAATTTCTTTTATAATTTCCGAAGTGTCCTGTGTTATTATTTTGTGGTTGTTCCGTATTTCTATGTCCCTCTTCCTGTATTGGAGCGCGAGTGTCCTCTGAAATATGTAATTCTTGTATTACTTGTGCCAAATGATCTTGTACTTCGCGGATTTCTCTTTGGTGTTGCGTATTAATTTGATTTTGGTTTTGTTTGAATTTTCTAATTTGTTCATACTCTTCTGTGTCAGTGAAGGCTACAGGTCTTGTGTCATTCAGATCATCATCTACCTTTGTAGATAAGTTAGTGACCTGATCCGAAAGTTCGCCTACTTTCTCCGATAGTGTACACATTTCCTCAGTGTGTTTTTCTGAACCAAGTTTCAGAGTGTCCATTTGTGTTGAAATCGAATCTACTGTGTCCTTCAAGTTTTCCTGAGTTTTTGCAAGTTGCATAACCGAATCGGTAGATGCAACTGAGTCAAATTTAGCTTGCAATGTCTCATGATTTTCATGAACAGTAGTTTGCAGTTCTTTTATGGCTGCTTCGTGATTCTGTAGTGCATTTTCATGACGCGAAAAAATAGGTTGGAAATGCTCACAAATTTGTGTTTTTACGTCATTACAGACTTTTTGACATTTCGATTCAATGTGATGTAACTCAGTAGTTAAATCTTCACGTGTTTGTTCAACCGTGGAGTCTAACTTTTGAAGATTTTGTTCCATTTGTTTCTGATTTTGCTCAATTGTGTCTAATTTTTGAAGCTTTTGCTGTGTTTGTCCCATTTGTTGTATTAATTGTAATAACAATGCATTAGTGTCTGAAACATGTTCCTCAGTGGTTTTCGGCAGTGAATTTGCACCGGCAACATTCACATTTTGACAAGCAGAAAATGTGTCTTGACTTATTTGAGAAAACGGTGAGGATCCAAAACCTGAATCTACAGTATTTGCGAGATCGTGTCCTGTCATTTCGGATTCCTGAGGCGAGCTGTTGCCGACCGACCGATCGATAATGCTTCCCTGCCCACTGATTGTTTCACTGTCTACGCCATTGTTTGCAGCCCGCTCCATTTCCCTATGCACAGCTACCAAATTATTACTTTGAACATCTGTTAATTCATTACACAGTGGTGCTGGCAAGCTACGCTCGTCGTCACTATTATTTCTCAGTTTGCTTTGGAGCCTAGTGTTACGTTTTTCACACGCCATTATTGTCACAGTATTTCACACGACAACACAGAAAAACACAATTTGAAGAGCAAAAATAAGAAAACACATTAACATAGCACTGAAAATAATATCTAGTTAATTGCAAGCGCAGCTGCGAAATACTTGCTGCAAATCTACATGCATGCCACAACTGTTTTACTGTACAACAATGAAAAACTACAACTACAAAGGAAATTCTCTCTATAATTACGCGCTAGCAATAAACAAAATCTACACTAATTACACAAACTACAAGAAAAAAATCAGAAGATTCCAGTGAGGTATCCTCGGCTAAGGGTCGACATATGAAACGTCCCCTTTAGAACAATTTTTACACGACTGTGCTTAAACTGACACACAATATTTTTTAGCACAACGCAATCTGACTTTCAACACACAATATCTTGTTAGCGCAACGCAATCTGACTTTCAAAATCTCTAGAAGAGAATGGCCCTGACTAACATTAAACTATACGTCTCACAAATCACTTACCTCACCAAAAATCTTCGCTGCTCAAGCTACTGCAATACAGCGAGCGCCACTACTGCCAGCTAAATAAAAGATTCAAACTATGGAAGGCACTAACTACTGATAGGGATAGTTAGCAAATGAAAGATATTAATAGAGAACAAACAATGTATTTACCTTGATATCATGACAAATTACAAAACTCCGCCATCTCTCTCCCCACATCCACCACTGCTGGCGGCTCACCTCCAACTGCGCAACGTTACGCGCTGTTCACAACCAGCTGCCTAACACTACAATGGTTGAGTATTACAACAATGCAAAGCAGCCACAGACTGCACACGGCACAGCCGGTGATTTTCATACTGAGGTGGCGTTACCAATAAAAAAACCTAAACAGCCAACTTACAACTCCTACTTACATTTGTGATATTACGTATTACATATTGTAATTATCAACTAATTTTTTACACATACGAAGTAGATGTGATAGCCCACTATTAAACTGGGAATGGTCCACACTAACTTTACAGCGACGCATGTCAAATTGGTAACTGTGCTGTAAGTAGTGGTACTACAGCTTGAGAACTAACAGAAGCTGATTCGATGCTGCCGAAAATACAAAAAACACCCAATGACTGCAGAACAATCGACAGCAAATGTAAGAGCCACATTACATACAGGGTGTTAAGAGATGTAAGTGCAGATGCTTTTACTGGTGACTGAGGACAGTGTAGCCGGCCCGAGTGGCCGTGCGGTTCTAGGCGCTACAGTCTGGAACTGGGCTGCCGCTACGGTCGCAGGTTTGAATCCTGCCTCGGGCATGGATGTGTGTCATGTACTTAGGTTAGTTAGGTTTAATTAGTTCTAAGCTCTAAGCGACTGATGACCTCAGAAGTTAAGTCGCATAGTGCTCAGAGCCATTTGAACCATTTCAAGCACAGTGTACTGAACAACATAACATTAACATTTACGTCATTTGCAGACCAACAATTATCGTTATTATAAGTCTTATATTTTTGGGTTATTTAGTACTACCAAGTACGTGCGACAACAGCAAGCCATTAATGCTTATTTTCCCCTCGTTTTCAGGTCGGGTGTTGAAGTGTGCACGCGTGGACTGTAAACGGTTAGTGTATGCTGACTGACTGTAACCGCTCTTTAGAGAGTGGGTATTCAGAAACGGGCAACGGTCTTGCCGCAGTGGATACACCGGTTCACGTGAGTTAACCGAAGTTAAGCGCTGTTGGCCGTGGCCGGCACTTGGATGGGTGACCATCCAGCCTCCATGCGCTGTTGCCGTTTTTCGGGGTGCACTGAGCCTCGCGATGCCAATTGAGGAGCTACTCGACCGAATAGTAGCGGCTTCGGTCAAGAATACCATCATAACGACCGGGAGAGCGGTGTGCTCACCCAACGCCCCTACTATCCGCATCCTCCTCCTAGGATGACACGGCAGTCCGATGGTGGCGGTAGGCCACTCGTGGCCTGAAGACGGAGTGCTTTTTTCATTCAGAAACGAATACTAGATTAAATTCTGTAATACGAAATGATCCAAGAGCCAAAAAAACGGTAGTAGTCTTTCGGAGAAACAGTTAGTTAAAATTTTACAAAGAGTAGATATTTGAAATAGAGTAACGCAAAGTAGTACAAAGGGAATCCAAGGAAGACCTAACTGAGCTGCTATTTGTTTTGAACATAATATATAAGCCAATGAGCAGCGTTGTTAGCTCTTTTGAGTCTTTGTTTTCAATGGTGCACGTTCGCTGTCTTCGGTGGTAGTCGGAAGCTAGGGGTTATAAGCCTAATTAAATATCATTCTGATAAGTGGGTTACACATTGGAGTGGTGAATAATAGATTATTTTGAGATATTGGGCCGGAAAATAGTTGGACTTTCTCATGCTAATATCTTTGCCGAGCGTTGTCAAAGCGATTCTGCTAATAAACGAGACGTGAGATACAGTGCCCGTAGAGGCTAAATTTGTTCTGAATAGACATTGAAAGAACTCGAACTTATAATTAATATCGTGTCGGGAAAATTAGGGAGCTTAGACACTGTAAAGCCAGAGACATATTAATGATGTATCAGATATGAATGGTAAAGGACAGTTTCAAGGAAATCATACCTTCGGTGATGGGAACGCGAACTACTGTGGTACGATACAAACGAGGATCAACTCCTTCACTGATTCCCCAGTGCCACCTCTCATTAATTTAAGAATTGAAGAATGTCAATAAAACAGAATATATACACATAGACGATTATATCTGTGAACATTCAAAGGTTATTGAGAAAAGCTGGTCAACAGATAATAGGATTTAACAGAGGCACATTGATTACGAAGGTAACTAAATCAAATTATTTGGAAAGCAAAAATTAGAAAAAATAGACTGAAACCCGATTGCTGTGCTACTCCCGAGCGATAAATAAAATCACTGTCTTTGGATCCGTCGTGGTTGAAAGTGTATGAAATATCTCTGGAAATAAAAAACGAGATCAATTTCCAACTGCTGGTTGACACAATTAGATTCACAACGTGATTCAAAGATGTATTATACCCGATCCACACGGCAGGGAATGGTTCTCAACTATCCGGGACAATATATATACAAACTTGTGATATCAGCTCCGCTGCCGAAGGGGGAAACGTCGATGCTATATCATTGTAGGTGGGTGAGCGGGTATAGTCCATTTAGCGATGCAGTTACGATCATGCAGAAAACATTAGCTCGAAAAATTTGTGATGTTTATGTGGAAATACTGTTCGGCACAGAGAAAAAACAACCAACTCACTAATGTGTATATGTTAAGGTACCACATACAAAATTACCTACACTAATACCGGTTACGCCCTGTATATTGTTGGCTTGCCAAGCTTAGTTAATATATAACATATTATCAGCGAACAAAGATACTTAAAGAACACGCAAACAGACATTATAAATAATATATGAAATATACAAATTTCATAAAATATTGAAAGGTCAGTAATCCATGAATTTCTGGCGTGCCAGACCTAACGAATGCATTGTGTTGAAAGATATCAGTGCCTGACGGCTATGTATAGACACAAAGAAGAAAACCCATTCATATTTTTTACAGAAGATTAATGACTAAGAATACAAATTTTATAATATTTATAAAGTTATCACTGATAACACAACGAAATTCTCTTATTGAGGACAATCCAGACAAACAAATATAGGTCTATATGTAAGCCCTGTAATTCGCTAAAATGGGTACGTATTTGCAGTTGGTAACAAAACCCGTGGTCTAGGGGTAGCGTCTTTGATTCATAATCAAAACGTCTTCAGTCCCGGGTTCGATCCCCGCCACTGCCTAAATTTTGATAAATAATCAGCATTGGCGGCCGAAGACTTCCGGCATAAGAAGTCAGACTCATTCTGCCAACGGCCTTGTCAAAGAGGGCGGAGGAGCGGATAGAGGTTCAGGGCACTCTCTTGTCCTAGGGGTGGGAAATTGCCCCTAAAGGCGGAAGAATCAGCAATGATCAACGACATGACGATGCAGAAGGCAATGGAAACCACTGCATTAAAGACACGTAACGTGTATCCACAGGACATGTGGCCTGTAATTGAAGAAGTGTCATGATGATCTCTCCATTGGCAAAAGATTCCGGAATAGTCCCTCATTCGAATCTCCGGGAGGGGACTGCCAAGGGGGAGGTTACCATGAGAAAAAGATTGAATAACCTACGAGAGAATAACGTCCTACGAGTCGGGGCGTGGAATGTCAGAAGCTTGAACGTGGTAGGGAAACTAGAAAATCTGAAAAGGGGAATGCAAAGGCTCAATCTAGATATAATAGGGGTCAGTGGAGTGAAGTGGAAGGAAGACAAGGATTTCTGGTCAGATGAGTATCGGGTAATATCAACAGCAGCAGAAAATGGCATAACAGGTGTAGGATTCGTTATGAATAGGAAGGTAGGGCAGAGGGTGTGTTACTGTGAACAGTTCAGTGACAGGGTTGTTCTAATCAGAATCGACAGCAGACCAACACCGACAACGATAGTTCAGGTATACATGCCGACGTCGCAAGCTGAAGATGAACAGATAGAGAAAGTGTATGAGGATATTGAAAGGGTAATGCAGTATGTAAAGAGGGACGAAAATCTAATTGTCATGGGCGACTGGAATGCAGTTATAGGGGAAGGAGTAGAAGAAAAGGTAACAGGAGAATATGGGATTGGGACAAGGAATGAAAGAGGAGAAAGACTAATTGAGTTCTGTAACAAGTTTCAGCTAGTAATAGCGAATACCCTGTTCAAGAATCACAAGAGGAGGAGGTATACTTGGAAAAGGCCGGGAGATACGGGAAGATTTCAATTAGATTACATCATGGTCAGACAGAGATTCCGAAATGAGATACTGGATTGTAAGGCGTACCCAGGAGCAGATATAGACTCAGATCACAATATAGTAGTGATGAAGAGTAGGCTGAAGTTCAAGACATTAGTCAGGAATAATCAATACACAAAGAAATGGGATACGGAAGTACTAAGGAATGACGAGATACGTTTGAAGTTCTCTAACGCTATAGATACAGCAATAAGGAATAGCGCAGTAGGCAGTACAGTTGAAGAGGAATGGACATCTCTAAAAAGGGTCATCACTGAAGTTGGGATGGAAAACATAGGTACAAAGAAGATAGCTGCGAAGAAACCATGGGTAACAGAAGAAATACTTCAGTTGATTGATGAAAGGAGGAAGTACAAACATGTTCCGGGAAAATAAGGAATACAGAAATACAAGTCGCTGAGGAATGAAATAAATAGGAAGTGCAGGGAAGCTGAGACGAAATGGCTGCAGGAAAAATGTAAAGACATCGAAAAAGATATGATTGTCGGAAGGACAGACTCAGCATACAGGAAAGTCAAAACAACCTTTGGTGACATTAAAAGCAACGGTGGTAACATTAAGAGTGCAACGGGAATTCCACAGTTAAATGCAGCGGAGAGAGCAGATAGGTGGAAAGAATACATTGAAAGCCTCTATGAGGGTGAAGATTTGTCTGATGTGATAGAAGAAGAAACAGGAGTCGCTTTAGAAGAGATAGGGGATCCAGTATTAGAATCGGAATTTAAAAGAGCTTTGGAGGACTTACGGTCAAATAAGGCAGAAGGGATAGATAACATTCCATCAGAATTTCTAAAATCATTGGGGGAAGTGGCAACAAAACGACTATTCACGTTGGTGTGTAGAATATGAGTCTGGCGATATACCATCTGACTTTCGGAAAAGCATCATCCACACAATTCCGAAGACGGCAAGAGCTGACAAGTGCGAGAATTGTCGCACAATCAGCTTAACAGCTCATGCATCGAAGCTGCTTACAAGAATAATATACAGAAGAATGGAAAAGAAAATTGAGAATTCGCTAGGTGACGATCAGTTTGGCTTTAGGAAAAGTAAAGGGACGGGAGAGGCAATTCTGACGTTACGGCTGATAATGGAAGCAAGGCTAAAGAAAAATCAAGACACTTTCATAGGATTTGTCGACCTGGAAAAAGCGTTCGACAATATAAAATGGTGCAAGTTGTTCGAGATTCTGAAAAAAGTAGGGGTAAGCTATAGGGAGAGACGGGTCATATACAATATGTACAACAACCAAGAGGGAATAGTAAGAGTGGACGATCAAGAACGAAGTGCTCGTATTAAGAAGGGTGTAAGACAAGGCTGTAGCCTTTCGCCCCTACTCTTCAATCTGTACTTCGAGGAAGCAATGATTGAAATAAAAGAAAGGTTCAGGAGTGGAATTAAAATACAAGGTGAAAGGATATCAATGATACGTTTCGATGATGACATTGCTATCCTGAGTGAAAGTGAAGAAGAATTAAATTATCTGCTGAACGGAAGGAACAGTCTAATGAGTACACAGTATGGTTTGAGAGTAAATCGGAGAAAGACGAAGGTAATGAGAAGTAGTAGAAATGAGAACAGCGAGAAACTTAACATCAGGATTGATGGTCACGAAGTCAATGAAGTTAAGGAATTCTGCTACCTAGGCAGTAAAATAACCAATGACGGACGGAGGAAGGAGGACATCAAAAGCAGACTCGCTATGGCAAAAAAAGGCATTTCTGGCCAAGAGAAGTCTACTAATATCAAATATCGGCCTTAATTTGAGGAAGAAATTTCTGAGGATGTACGTCTGGAGTACAGCATTGTATGGTAGTGAAACATGGACTGTGGGAAAACCGGAACAGAATAGAATCGAAGCATTTGAGATGTGGTGCTATAGACGAATGTTGAAAATTAGGTGGACTGATAAGGTAAGGAATGAGGAGGTTCTACGCAGAATCGGAGAGGAAAGGAATATGTGGAAAACACTGATAAGGAGAAGTGACATGATGATAGGACATCTGCTAAGACATGAAGGAATGACTTCCATGGTACTAGAGGGAGCTGTAGAGGGCAAAAACTGTAGAGGAAGACAGAGATTGGAATACGTCAAGCAAATAATTGAGGACGTAGGTTGCAAGTGCTACTCTGAGATGAAGAGGTTAGCACAGGAAAGGAATTTGTGGCGGGCCGCATCAAACCAGTCAGTAGACTGATGACCAAAAAAAAGAAAAAAAAACAGAACGAAGCAGCCCGCGAATATAATCGAAACTCATTTCTGCACAGCTTATTGGACATACCCTACGTGATCAAAAGTATCCGTACACCTGGCTGAAAATGACTAATAAGTTAGTTGCGCCCTTCATCGGTGACGCTGGAATTCAATATAGTGTTGGCCCACACCTAGCCTTGATGACAGCCTCCAAACTCTCAAGCAAACGTTCAGTTAGGTGCTGGAAGGTTTCTTGGGGAATGAAAACCCATTCTTCACGGAATGCTGCACTGAAGAGAGGTGTCGTTGTCGGTGGGTGAGGCTTGGTAAGAAGTCGGCGTTCCAAAACGTCGCAAAAGTGTTCTCTGGGACTCAGGTCAGGACTCTGTGCAGGCCAGTCCATTAAAGGGAGGTTATTTTCCTGCAACCTCTCCGCCACAGGCAGTGAATTAAGAACAGGTGCTCGATCGTGTTGAAAGATGGAATCGCCATCACCGAATTGTTCTTCAACAGTGGGAAGCAAGTAGGTGCTTAAAACATCAGTGTAGGCCTGTGCTGTGATAGTGCCACGCAAAACAACAAAGGATGCAAGGCCTCTCCATGAAAGACACGACAACACCATAACACCACCGTCTCAGAATGTTACTGTTGGCACCACACAGGCTGGCAGATGACGTTCACCGGGCATTCCCCATACTCACACCGTGCCATCGGATCGCCACGTTGTGTACCGTGATTCGTCACTACACACAACGTTTTTCCACTGTTCAGTCGTCCAATGTTAACGCTCCTTACACCAAAAGAGCCGTCGTTTAGCTTTTACCGGCGTAAAGTGAGGCTTATGAGCAGCCACTCGACCATTAAATCCAAGTTTTCTCACCTCCTGCCTAACTTTCATAGCACTTGAAGTGGATCCTGATGCAGTTTGGAATTCCTGTGTGATGGTCTGGATAGATGTGTGCCTATTACATATTACGAACCTCTTCAACTGTGGGCGGTCTCTGTCAGTCAACAGACGAGGTCGGCCTGTACGCTTTTGTGCTGTCCGTCTCCCTTCACGTTTCCACTTCACTATCACATCGGAAACAGTGGACCTAGGGATGTTGAGGAGTGTGGAAATCTCGCGTACAGACGTATTTTTCGTTTGTGGGTGGTTCGCTTCCGGGTGGGTGAACTAGAACCTTAAAAAATCCCCATAGGAAAACGTCTGGTGGCGTGAGGTCTGGTAATCGCGGGCCCATCTCCTGCGAACGCCTCTGCCAATTACTCGGCCGTCGAATCATTCATTTAAATATCCCCGGACAGCGCGACTGTTACGAGCGGGCGCCGCATCATGCTGCAACCACATGCGTAGCCGTAGGCCCAAGGGAACATCTTCCAGCAGGCTGGGTAGAATTTCTGCAAAAACCACCCACAAACGAAGAGGAATTAATGGGTCGCATTCAACATTCCGCCAATGAGATCAGGGCAATGCCAGGAATCTTTGAAAGAGTTCGGCAGAACACTGTTCAGAGTTACCAAGTTTGTGTCGCGTCGGAGGACCGCCAGCTCGGGCACCTGCTTTAAGTAACCCGGCCGCTGTGGCCGTGCGGTTCTAGGCGACTGATGACCTTAGAAGTCCCATAGTGCTCAGAGCCATTTTAACCATTTTTTGATGAAAGGTTATCAGTAATAAGATTCTCTCGTGACATTTATATCCTTAGTGAAAGTGAAGAACGACTGCAGGACCTCCTGAATGGAATGAACAGTCTAATGAGCACATAATACATACTGAGAGTAAATCGAACGATTGTTACTAAGATCACTGTACAAACTATTAGTTGCAGCAATAAGAGTATGCTGATCGCAATGAAGGCATGTACGTGGGTTATAACTGATAGTGGGCAGTCATGTGACCCTCCACTGCTGACGTCAGTAGATATCGTGTCTGTGAATGAAGTTGCCCAGTTTAATGGAGTGTCTACATGGACAGGCAAAGGTGTCACCTAGAAACTGTTCACCACGTCATAAGGACCGTGCCCTTAAAGATATCCTAACCAACATGTACCAGAGACGGTGTCCGGAGACATGCTGATGCAGCACACTGCGGACATCCGAGATTTGCATGCAGTACCTCCCTTCTCCTGCCTCCCATGTGATGTCCCCTTACACGCATCTGGGTTGTGTACCGGCGTCTGGAGAGGTGCTTTTTGTGTCATCAGTCTTCTGACTCGATTGATGCGGTTCGCCACGAATTCCTCTAATTGATGTCCTAGCAAATTGTCCCTTGCTGTTGCCAGTGTTTTCCATATATTCGTTTCCTCTCTGATTCTCTGGAGAAGGACCTCATCATTCCTTACTTTACCAGTCCACCTAATTGTCAACATTCTTCTTTGTCACGATATCTCAAATGCTTCGAATTTTCTCTCTTCCGGTTTTCCTACAGTCAGTGTCTCACTAGCGTGCTATGCTGTGGTCCAAATTTATATTCTCAGAAATTTCCGTACTGCCTAGGTAGCAAAATTCCTTAACTTCATCTTCTTCGTGACCATCAATCCTGATATTAAGTTTCTCGCCTAGAACTTAGAACTACGTAAACCCAACTAACCTAAGGACATCACACACATCCATGTCCGAGGCAGGATTCGAACCTGCGACCGTAGCGGTCACCTAGCGCATCCTCTTCACATTCACTCAAGATAGCAATGTCATCAGCGAATCGTATCATTGATATCCTTTCACCTTGAATTTTAATTCCACTCCCGAACCTTTCTTTTATTTCCATCATTGCTTCCGTACGCTACAGACTGAACAACAGGGACGAAAGGCTATATCGTTATCTTACTCCCTTTTTAATAAGAGCACTTCGTTCTTGGTCGTCCACTCTTATTATTCTATTATTCTCCCATGGCTGTTGTACATATTGTATATGACCCGTCTCTCCTTATACCTTACCCCCACGTTTTCAAGAATTTTGAACATCTTGTACCATTTTACGTTGCCGAACGCTTTTTCCAGGTCGACAAATCCTATGAATGTTTCTTCAATTTTCTTTACTCTTGCTTTCATTATTAACTGGAACGTCAGAATTGCCTCTCTCGTGCCTTTACCTTTCCTAACGCCAAACTGATCGTCTTCGGAATTGTGTGGATGATGCTTTTCCGAAAGTCAGATGATATGTCACCATACTCATACATTCTACACACCAACGTGAATAGTCGTTTTGTTGCCACTTCCCCCAATGATTTTATAACCACAAAAGTGAAGGTAAGTCGAGGAGGCAGGCGGACTGACCCAGTCAGATGATCACCCACAATGCCTGTCCAAATGCTGAGCGAAAATCGTTACTGGAGTCCGTGGACGTACGTGACATTGCCTAGTAATGGACGTTTCGTATGTTGTAAAGGCCATCCCGATGGATGGTGCACTCGCCGGTAGTCAACGGAACAGCGGGGAAGTCAGAATCTCGTGCAACACATCACAGAAACCACTGGCAAAACCCTAGCCTGTGTTCATAGTCTGCTGCAGGATTTAGGTCTTGGACAGCGTGGAAACTAAATGAATGCTAGCCATCATCCCTTAAAACCTCCCAGACTAACCGATGAGTGACCCCCATGTCGTGTCCAACCGCTCGAGTACTTGTCGGAGGTGTTTCCTCGAAGCGCTCGAGAACAGTCTCTTCAAATGCAGCATCCCGTCGTGTTCGAGGTCTTCCAGCATCACCACGATATCCCGCTAACGAGCCTGTTTCGTGAAGCCGCCAGTGAATTGCTGTAAACGTTTGCGGGTATGGGTGGCGTCTTGCTGGGTACCGTTCCTCATACAACCGTCGAGCATGGATGTCCTGCATGGATGTGTATGATGTCCTTAGGTTGGTTAGGTTTAAGTAGTTCTAAGTTCTAGGGGACTGATGATCACAGATGTTAAGTCCCATAGTGCTCAGAGCCATGTGAACCATTTTGCTTTAAGTAAACAATGTCCTAGCTACAAAAAAGGCCCTTTTCAGGGTCGACACAATTTGTGAAAGACTGTCTGTACGCGAACTTACAGCAGTTGACGGATTTGTTCCCGGTATGTCTTATAATGAAACTACAATAGATGTGTCGGGACCCCGGCGGATTCGCCGCACGAGTGGAAGGCTGGCGCGCTACCACCGAGCGTGCGCGCCGCCTGGTATACATCGCGATCTCCGGCAGGCAAAGCAGTTGCGGTCATGCGTTGCCCAGAGCATTCGGCAACTGCGCAATCCCGCGGCCAGTCGGAGCCCGTGGCGTCAAGTTTCGGTAGTTTAAAAATTGTGCGTTGTCGACCTACACAATATATATATATATATATATATATATATATATATATATATATATATATATATATACTCCTGGAAATGGAAAAAAGAACACATTGACACCGGTGTGTCAGACCCACCATACTTGCTCCGGACACTGCGAGAGGGCTGTACAAGCAATGATCACACGCACGGCACAGCGGACACACCAGGAACCGCGGTGTTGGCCGTCGAATGGCGCTAGCTGCGCAGCATTTGTGCACCGCCGCCGTCGGTGTCAGCCAGTTTGCCGTGGCATACAGAGCTCCATCGCAGTCTTTAACACTGGTAGCATGCCGCGACAGTGTGGACGTGAACCGTATGTGCAGTTGACGGACTTTGAGCGAGGGCGTATAGTGGGCATGCGGGAGGCCGGGTGGACGTACCGCCGAATTGCTCAACACGTGGGGCGTGAGGTCTCCACAGTACATCGATGTTGTCGCCAGTGGTCGGCGGAAGGTGCACGTGCCCGTCGACCTGGGACCGGACCGCAGCGACGCACGGATGCACGCCAAGATCGTAGGATCCTACGCAGTGCCGTAGGGGACCGCACCGCCACTTCCCAGCAAATTAGGGACACTGTTGCTCCTGGGGTATTGGCGACGACCATTCGCAACCGTCTCCATGAAGCTGGGCTACGGTCCCGCACACCGTTAGGCCGTCTTCCGCTCACGCCCCAACATCGTGCAGCCCGCCTCCAGTGGTGTCGCGACAGGCGTGAATGGAGGGACGAATGGAGACGTGTCGTCTTCAGCGATGAGAGTCGCTTCTGCCTTGGTGCCAATGATGGTCGTATGCGTGTTTGGCGCCGTGCAGGTGAGCGCCACAATCAGGACTGCATACGACCGAGGCACACAGGGCCAACACCCGGCATCATGGTGTGGGGAGCGATCTCCTACACTGGCCGTACACCACTGGTGATCGTCGAGGGGACACTGAATAGTGCACGGTACATCCAAACCGTCATCGAACCCATCGTTCTACCATTCCTAGACCGGCAAGGGAACTTGCTGTTCCAACAGGACAATGCACGTCCGCATGTATCCCGTGGCACCCAACGTGGTCAAGAAGGTGTAAGTCAACTACCCTGGCCAGCACGATCTCCGGATCTGTCCCCCATTGAGCATGTTTGGGACTGGATGAAGCGTCGTCTCACGCGGTCTGCACGTCCAGCACGAACGCTGGTCCAACTGAGGCGCCAGGTGGAAATGGCATGGCAAGCCGTTCCACAGGACTACATCCAGCAACTCTACGATCGTCTCCATGGGAGAATAGCAGCCTGCATTGCTGCGAAAGATGGATATACACTGTACTAGTGCCGACATTGTGCATGCTCTGTTGCCTGTGTGTATGTGCCTGTGGTTCTGTCAGTGTGATCATGTGATGTGTCTGACCCCAGGAATGTGTCAATAAAGTTTCCCCTTCCTGGGACAATGAATTCACGGTGTTCTTATTTCAATTTCCAGGAGTATATATATATATATATATATATATATATATATATATATATATATATATATATATATATATATATATATATATATATATATAATTTTGCAACGGCCTCGTCAAAGACGGCAGAGGAGCGGATCCCTAAAGGCGGAAGAATCAGCAATGATCAACGGCATGAGAATGCAGAAGGGACTGGAAACCACTGCATTAAAGACGCGTAACGTGTATCACAGGAAATGTGGCCTGTAATTGAAGAAGTGTCATGATGATCTCTCCATTGGCAACAGATTTCGGAATAGTCCCCCCATTCGGAACTCTGGGGGCAGACTGCCAAGGGGAGGTTACCATGAGAAAACGATTGACTAGTCAACGAAAGGATAACGTTCTATGAGTCGGGGCGTGGAATGTCAGGAGCTTGAACGTGGTAGGGAAACTAGAAAATCAGAAAAGGGAAATGCAAAGTTTCAATCGAGATACAGTAGGGGTCAGTGAAGTGAAGTGGAAAGAAGATAAGGATTTCTGGTCAGGTGAGTATAGGGTAACATCAACAGCAGCAGAAAATGGTATAACTGGAGTGATTTCATTATGAATAGGAAGGCAGGGCAGAGAGTGTGTTGCTGTGAACAGTTGAGTGACAGGGTTGTTCGTATCAGAATCGACAGCAAACCGACTTCGACAACGATAGTCCAGTTATACATGCCGACGTCACAAGCAGAAGATGAAGAGATAGAGAAAGCGTATGAGGATTTTGAAAGGGTAATACAGTATGTAAAGGGGGACGAAAATCTAATAGTCATGGACGACTGGAATGCAGTTGTAGGGGAAGGAGTAGAAGATAAGGTTACAGGAGAATATGGGTTTGGGACAAGGAATGAAAGAGGAGAAAGACTAATTGAGTTCTGTAACAAGTTTCAGCTAGTAATAGCGAATACCCTGTTCAAGAATCACAAGAGGAGGAGGTATACTTGGAAAAGGCCGGGTGATACGGGAAGATTTCAATTAGATTACATCATGGTCAGACAGAGATTCCGAAATGAGATACTGGATTGTAAGGCACACCCAGGAGCAGATATAGACTCAGATCATAATATAGGAGTGATGAAGACTAGGCAAAAGTTTAAGACATCAGTCAGGAAGAATCAATACGCCAAGAACTGGGATACAGAAGTGCTAAGGAATGACGAGATACGGTTGAAGTTCTCTAACGCTATAGATACAGCAATTAGGAAGTTCGTAGGCAGTCCAGTTGAAGAGGAATAGACAGATGCAGCATACAGGAAAGTCAAAACAACCTTCGTTGACATTAAAGGCAAGGGTGATAACTTTAAGAGTGCAACGGGAATTCCACTGTTAAATTCAAAGGAGAGAGCGGATAGGCGGAAAGAATATATTGAAAGCCTTTATGAGGGGGAAGATTTGTCTGATGTGATATAAGAAGAAACAGGAGTCGATTTAGAAGAGATAGGGGATCCAGTATTAGAATCAGAATTTAAAAGAGCTTTGGTGCACTTAAGATTAAATAAGACAGAAATGATAGATAACATTCCAGCAGAATGGGGGAAGTGGCAACAAAACAACTATTCACGTTGGTGTGTAGAATATATGAGTCTGGCGATATACCATCTGACTTTCGGAAAAGCATCATCCACACAATTCCGAAGACGCAATAGCTGACGAGTGTGAGAATTATCGCAAAATCAGTATAACAGCTCATGCATCCCAGTTGCTTACAAGAATAATATACAGAAGAATATAAAATAAAATTGAGGATGCGTTAATGAAGATCAGTTTGGTTTTAGGAAAGGTAAAGGCACGAGAGAGGCAATTCTGACGTTCCAGTTAATAATGGAAGCAAGAGTAAAGAAAATTGAAGAAACATTCATAGGATTTGTCGACCTGGAAAAAGCGTTCGGCAACGTAAAATGGTACAAGATGTTCAAAATTCTTGAAAACGTAGGGGTAAGGTATATGGAGAGACGGGTCATATACAATATGTACAACAGCCATGGGAGCATAATAGAATAATAAGAGTGGACGACCAAGAACGAAGTGCTCGTATTAAAAACGGAGTAAGATAACGATATAGCCTTTCGTCCCTGTTGTTCAGTCTGTACCGTACGGAAGCAATGATGGAAATAAAAGAAAGGTTCGGGAGTGGAATTAAAATTCAAGGTGAAAGGATATCAATGATACGATTCGCTGATGACATTGCTATCTTGAGTGAATGTGAAGAGGAATTACCTGATCTGCTGAACGGAATGAACAGTCTAATGAGTACACAGTATGGGTTGAGAGTAAATCGAAGAAAGACGGAGGTTATGAGAGGTAGCAGAAACGAGAACAGCGAGAAACTTAATATCAGGATTGATGGTCACGAAGTAGATGAAGTTAAAGAATTTTGCTACCTAGGCAGTACAATAACCAATGACGGATGGAGCAAGGAGGACATCAAAAGCAGACTATCAATGGCAAAAAGGGCATTCCTGGCCAAGAGAATTCTACTAAAATCAAATATCGGACTTAATTTGAGGAAGAAATTTCTGATAATGTACCTCTGGAGTACAGCATTGTATGGTAGTGAAATACGGACTTTGGGAAAACCGGAACAGAATAGAATCGAAGCATTTGAGATGTGATGTTACATACGAATGTTGAAAATTAGATGGACTGATAAGGTTAGGAATGAGGAGGTTCTGCGCAGAATCGGAGAGGAAAGAATATGTGGAAAACACTGATAAGAAGAAGGGACAGGATGATAGGGCATCTGTTAAGACATGGAGTGACTTCGTGGTACTATAGGGAGCTGTAGAGGGCAAAAACTGTGGAGGAAGACAGATACGGGAATACGTCCATCAAGTAATTGAGGCTGTAGGATGCAAGTGCTACTCTGAGATGAAGAGGTTGGCACAGGAGAGGAATTCGTGGAGGGCCGCATCAAACCAGTCAGAAGACGGATGGACAGAGGCGGAGAAAGCGATGGACAAAGACAGGGGTAGAAGGAGATTAGGACGTATGTCTAAATCGTATACATGTTAGAAATGTGTGCTTTCTGCCTTCTTTCTTTTCAGTTTAATCAGGCTGAGCTACAGCAACGTGTGGCTGGGAGCAGGTGGTTGTTCAAATAGAATTTAATGTTTTCTTGTACGTAAAAAAGCAACGAGCATTGATTGTCCTGAGGGTTTGCCTGAAATAGCAGCGGATGCAACTATTTACGACATCAAATAAGCGCATTTAAAACGAAACAAAACCTAGTTCCTCAGATTGAATTTTTTTTGGTAGTATTTTCATACGAAACTGTTAGTTAGCGCCAATTATCCAATTATAATTATATTTAACATTTCCAAATACGGTTTTTAAATGATTCTCTGGAACACTGAGTGCATCTTAAACACTAAAATTATGGAATTAAGTCGCAGCAGTTGCATCTGTTTTCATTGTGAACATTTATACAATAACTGACACTCCGTAAAATGAGAATCAGTTTCACGAAATTTTCATGAGTGTCTGAGGTATTCGGACATCCATTTGTAGCAATATTTAGTTACTACTGATCAAAATATAAATCTGTGAATATTTAATACTTTTGTCCCTATTTGTTTGTTTTTGCACATTACTCCGCAGTATAACCTATCTTCATGCCATAGGAAATAATGATCAGAAGAAAAACAAAAAATCTTTCCTTTTCTCTGATTAACTTAAACAGTTATTGCACGAAAGATATAACTCCTTTGCATCTCTTAATCAGAATTACCTTTCTTTCACTAAAAATTTCAGTTACACGTAACATTATGTCAACTACAATTTCCTCTATAATTATCATGTTTTCTTTATCTGTTCTGTCCATTGACAGCATTAAATTTTTTTCAGAAGCTGGAGGGGACTTCGGATTTTACTGAGCAGATTAACAGGGAGTGTATCGTTTCTTTCCTCATCCACTGTCGTACCCGTGTTATCTTTCGCTGGTAATTTTTCTAACAGTCATAGTTACTAAAAAAGCAACAACGCTTAAGGGTACTTCCGCAGCTTGACCTCTTGATTTCGCGATTCCAGCTTCAAATACTGACACGAGTATTGGTGGTCTGTTGAACAATAACCACTTGGCTACTCTTGTAAATAATTTATTTAATGGTCAGTTTCGTAGCCTAGAAACCACATCATTAGGTTAAATATAGTGAATCACAATATTAAAGTCGCAACATGAACGGACGGAACATTTCTCGTCTATGAATAAATTCCGCATTTAGGCAAGGAATGTTCGTTCCCGTTCATGTCGCAATTTTAATGTCATGGTCCACTATATTTAACCTGATGAAATGGCTTATAGGGTGCGAAACCGATCGATAAACAAATTGATAAGAAGTGCAGCCAAGAGGTTGTTATTCAAGAAGTCTTCTTATGGCTGCGGTTGTCCCCCATACAGGATCGTGTGCATTGATGGTGTGATGGTGGATTCAGTATATAGAAGGACTGGTAGTATTGTTAATGAATACTGAACGTTTGGAGGTACCTTTGGTACTGGTGGCGTTGGGAAAGATGCGAACACGATGGCTTGGAAGCGGAGATCTTCGGACACAGCCAGCTCGATGAAGGCATGCCTATGTGACACGGATAGTATCTGCAGATTTTGAACAAGTCGTGCTGTCTGCTTGTCGCCATGTCCGCATTTCTGTGGCATTCGCTGTACTGTGCCTCCTGTTCCGCCCATGAAACACGAGCTCCTGTTTTTTCTTCGCTTTCGAAGTTTCTTGTTTAATTCTTGAAGTTGTTACAACGTCAAGCGCAGGCCTTCTGCTCATTACCATAGTTACGCCTATCGTAAATTTAGGGAATTTAGAGGTGTTTTTAGTCCGATGTTCTTACACAGGAAGTCCAGTCATTGCAAGAGGAGGATGCGATCAAAGAACAGAGAAGTGCTTTACACACCTGGACATCCCTGTGGAGTCCCTGACGACGCAGCTCCAGACGTGAAGAAGCAAACTGAGAAGGTGAAGAAAGAAACCCGAGGTGAAACTACTCATTTATCCGAGATAAACATGGATCAAATAGGGAAAGTTAATAATAAAGATCATGATTTGGTTATAATAATGCCTTATGAAGACCGACTTACGTTATCAGTCGAGTCAGGCGTGGGGGAACCAGTAAGAGCCCAAGAACGGTTTTGAAACTGACATTCACGAAGAGCTCTTAAAAATGCGTGAAGGCTGTAGTTTCTGATGTGTCCAGTTCTAGGGAGACATTCATAAAAGGCGTATAATCACCCAAATTTGTTGATAAACACAGTATCAACACTTCTCCAGTTCCTGTAAGTCTGAATAGAATGAAAAATCTCTAAAAGCAAAATGTATGAAAGTTCTTCATCAGTGAAGTAGTCATCCACTTTAAGTAACCATACAAAGAATACTCAGAAGTTTAACTTGAACAGAAAAAAGCATTCCTCAGCTCTGTTTCGGCAAACAAGTCAGCAGCGAGCTACAGTTTATAGAAAAACACACACTTGATGAAATATTATTCCTCCAAGGATAGAAAACCTTCAGCCTGACTCTACTTTGTCAGTCAGTAGAACAACTGTTGAAATGATACCGTGTCGCAGCTGCCACATCATCGAACACTCAAGTTACGAGGTCGTGATTTTCAGGACGGTGTCTGAGTCCTTGATGTCGCGTAGGTGAAGATGTTCCGACTGCTAGCTGTGGCGGTACAGCTATCGAAAGCTCTTGCACTGGTCTAAACAGCTTGCGGGCCTATTTTCGGCTCATAACGTGGCGGACACAAGACGAGGTGCTGTTTGCCAACGATCTCTATCGTCGGTTCAAAACCACGTCCGGCCATCTTCATTTAGATTTCCCGTAATATCCCTAAATCGCTGCAGCCAAATGCCAGGATGGTTCCTTTGAAAGGTCACGGTGGATTTCCTTCCCTATTCCGATGGGACTGACTACCTGGCTGTTTGGTCCCCTCCCCACAAACCAAGCAACCAACCGACAACCAACCTCCACCGTTCGCCGTGTATGCCGCCCGGTGGTGTGGTTGGAGCGCAGCTGTCGATGCCCTCTGCTGGTCTGGCCGCTGAGTTCTGAGGTTCAGAAGTCCCGCGTCATCTGAACTATAGGGGCTGAGCTAGCTGCAGCCCACACGGTGTCTATGTTGGATGTGCAGTCGTCAGCGTCCACTGTCTAGAGCACCACAGTAGTTTTCTCCTTGACTGGTGGACAAAATTAAGGAATGAGCACCATTTTCCCACATTTCTCCGAAAATACCACACAAAACTGGTGCCATATAAAACAGTGTGGCGCTAGCGTTGCCGGTATAAGGTTACATATTCGTGTGGGCAGCCCAACCCCAACGGGAGGCATAAAAGGTATGCGCAGCTACAGTAGTCATTGTTGCTGCCTTCCGTGAATAATGTATTTTCTTTCTGTTCGTTTAGGTGAAATGAGTACACATCATCGCTTAGATGACGTTATGAGATGGAGAACCGTCGGTGCACTTGAGGCAGGACAACCCCAAGTTCAGGTTGCAAAAGAGCTGGATGTAACACCAAGTATCATATCGAATTTGTGGAAGCAGTTTAAATGAAACCATCGGGACAATGACCAGAAGACTAGAACAAGCCAATGACGACCGTTATTTGATGTTTTTAGCCAAGCACCAGAGGACATCTACAGCCACAGGTTCCACGAGACAGGGCTGTATGCCAGAAAGTCGGCCGTGCGCATCCCACTCACCTCTTCCACAAAAGAGGATGTCTTCAATGGTACATACGACATGGACTGTGGACACAACTACAGTGGGTTGATGTCCTCTTCACGGATGAGTACAGACAGATTCAATGTACAACTTTATTCTCGCGGAGTTGTCATTTGGAGGGAACGTGGGATCCGATATCATCCCAGCAACACCAGGGAAAAGGACACACATGGTGGTGGAGGTGTGCTGATTTTGGCAGGGATTGTCTACAATATCTGCAAAGCGAGGATACTCAGCACATGGCTTTGGCTGGCTATATCCCCTGATTTGAATCCTACTGTAGTCCGCCCCTGGTAGCTGAGTGGTCAGCGCGACGGAATGTCATACCTCACGGCCCGGTTTCGATTCCCGGCTCGGTCGGAGATTTTCTCCGCTCAGGGACTGGGTGTTGTGTTGTCCTTATCATCATCATTTCATCCCCATCGACACACAAGTCGCTGAAGTGACGTCAACTTGAAAGACTTGCACCAGGCGAACGGTCTACCCGACGGGAGGCCCTAGCCACACGGCAGTCCTACTGAACATGCTTGGGATGGTCTTGGGAGGATGGTTGCTACACATGGCTCCCCTCTCCCCTCCTTCCCGCCCACGGCCATTCGGGAGTTAAGAACCGCTCTGGACGAGGAGTGAGGCTGACTTCCACTTGCTCTCCTGAAGTCGCTTGTTAACAGTACAGCCTCTCGTTCCGCATGCTATGGGTCTGTCTGAGCCGACCACACACCATAATAGCCACGTTTCAAACACCCATTTTGCAACCTGGGATTTGGATCACACTGGACTCTTGGACATTAATCACGCTAATCGAGCTAATCAATGGCGTTTGAATTGTTGTTTTGTACAAACGATTGTCATACAGTAAACTATACCTATACCTAATTTCAATAATTTCTCCCCAATATTTCGCTCGTTTTTAGGGTAAATGTTACCCATCCCTTAATTTTATCCATTAGTATACAAGATGATAGATTGAAATAGAGTTTTTTTATGAATGGAAGATTTAAGAGCTGCAGCAACCAGTCTGCACAAATCTACACCATACACGCTGACTTAGGAGGCCGAAGTGATGAAGCAAGAACTCTTCCTCTAGTATTTGGCCTGCTTCCTAATGAGAAGAGAGCCACCTAAGTTCGCCTGTGTCATTTATTAACGAAGACGTCAGTGGTTTCCAGGAAAGGTGAATGTTGATCTCGATGCAGCTGAGGCACAGATCTTTTGGCAAGTTTTTCCTAATGTGAAGTAACTAAATATTTATTCCAAATGAAGAAGAGTTTATGGCGAAAAGTTCAAGATCTCAATCTAACTGAGGAGTATCATGTGAATGAAGATTTGAGACTGCAATGGTGGCATTTGCAAAACCAGAGGACGTAGGTAGTGGGTGGGTTAAGATTCATGCGCAAATTACAGATAACGAAAGACTCTCTTGGATATTCCCTTTCCGATGTGGAACTGGATGCAAAAAGGCACTGGGCGGCGAGTACCGTTGAAGAGTGGCACAGAAAAATTAACAATGTAAGGGGTTTTACAAAGTTGCCATTAGAAGTCCGTACACCCCAGAATCGGTGTGCCAATCAGTCAGACTCGCCATAAGCAGTCAGGCAATCATCCTATCCAACGCAACAGGTTGAAGATACCCGTTTGGATAAAACATCGTATCCTGCTGGGTGAAGAAGTCCGTAACTGCTTGTTCATCCGACAGGAACCTTCGACATTTCAAAATATTTTTCATGGAACGGAAGGCATGATAATCGCATGGGGAGAGATCGGTAGTATAGGACGATTGCCCGAGTATCTCCCGCCTGAGTTGAATTAACTTTAGGGTTACGACATTTGCGACATGGGGACTTGCGTCATTATGAAGCAGCGGCACCCCATCCCAGAACGGTGGTTTCTGACAGACAAGCTACCCCATACACATTCTTGATTCTTCGATGGATGTCTACCTGGTATTTGTCCTTCGGCAGCCAAGAGAGGAATAACACCACGTTGGTCCTGTTTAGGCGCATCTTGTAATAACCGCGCTCTATTTCATGTTTCCGCATTTACCACACAATCGTCGGAAAGACACGAATGTCACAATGATCCTTTACTTACTTTTTGGTGCTTATATACCGGCATCGGAGTCGCACTACATTGCATATACGCTGCAGCAACGCCCTCAAAAGGAAACTTTCTCATCGCTCCTTATGTTATTGGAAACTAACACCACAGAATCAACTATTTGGTGGAATGCTCATATAATGAAGTGGAGCTTAGAAGCTGCTTATAAAAGAAGTCGCAGATGAAACTTGGAAATTAGATGAGGAAGAACAAATACTCCTCGCTAGATGACAGGATAGAGAGGACTGTAAAAATTAAGAAGAGAGTGGCAACATTAGGTCCTGCTCGAAAACACTAACACATTCACAAACTGTACTAGTATATATACTCAAATAATATACTAAAACCTGTGAAAACCATCGAGTCCTGGCAGATTATTTGGTTAAAAGTATTAATTGTATTGAAGGAGCAGTATCAGTGTTAATGTTAAATCATTTCAACAAATAAAGTGTATTGGAGTCCTGGCATAAAAACGTTGAAGCCTGTTTAGGCTGAACTTAAACATGCCGAAGTGGTAAACATTTAGTTTTCATTTGGCTGTCGAAAACCTGTAGAAAGTGTGATGGGAATCAACTTGTCTTCGTTCTAACAATTAAAGATTGTTTCAGGTTTCAGAACAGTATCCTTATACAGCTAACAGCCTAACAATGAAACTGGCTGGTCGTTGTTCGGTTTACTGGCGCTTTACCAATAAGACGCGCGATCTGGCACAGTGAAGCTGGCGATTGCAAAGTCTCTGGTAAGGAAATACTTCCGAATTTCGATAGCGCTCTCCTGAGCACCAAGTAGCGTTATTGTTAGTAAGCCACTGGAAATGGTTTGCATATATCTGCGACTCTCGTACTTGTGGCCGAAAGAAACATTCTATCTGTGCAACAATCCTGTTCCTAGGACTGACGCTGATGTAATCCTAAGTCCATCATAAGAACATGGTGTGAGGAACAGCGGCCGGTCAAATCATTGTAGAAATACGTATCATCAGTCGTTATTGTTTAGATTAGCTTAAGACCCTTGAAGCTCTTTTAAGCTGTATCTCGTGTGTTTCCGTGTACATGCGCAGCAGCTTGCCTACTGCCCTTTTGCTGATTCCTTTACATTACTTTTCACGTTGTATGACTAACACCGTAGATGTTTCGCTTTTATGAAATTTCTCGCTCTATCGCTGTACTGATGAACCACAGTAGTTTAATAACAGTAGTAACACAACCATTTATTATTTTACACTATTATGATGAATTCCTTAACTATCTCAACCAAATCATAACAAATGTGGTGGATCAAGAGGCATATTGATAAGAGGTGTACATTGAAGAAACACGTCATTTTTTTTCCATCATCAGTCTTCTGACTAGTTTGATGCGGCCCACCACGAATACTTCTCCTCTCTCAAACTCTTCATCTCGGAGCAGCACTTGCAATCTACGTCCTCAATTATTTGCTGGAAGTATTCCAATCGCTGTCTTCCTCTACAGTTTTTGCCCTCTGCAGCTCCCTCTAGTATCATGGAAGACATTCCCTGATCTCTTAACAGATGTTCTATCATCCTGTCCTTTCTCCTTGTCAGTGTTTTCCACATATCCCTTTCCTCTCCGATTCTGCCCAGAAACTCCTCGTTCCTTTCCTTATCAGTCCACCTAATTTTCAACATTCGTCTCAAGCACCACATCTCAAATGCTTCGATACTTAATTGCTCCGGTTCTCTCACAGTGCATGTTTCACTACCATACAATGCTGAACTCCAAACGTACATACTCAGAAATTTCTTCCTCAAATTAAGGTCTATGTTTGATACTAATAGACTTCTCTTGGCCAGGAATGTCCTTTTCGTCAGTGCTGGTATGCTTTTGATCTCCTCCTTTCTCCGTCCGTCATTGGTTATTTTGCTGCCTGTGTAGTAGAATTCCTTAACTCGTTTACTTCATAACTTGATGTTAAGTCTCTCGCTGTTCTCTTTTCTGCTAATTCTCGTTTCTTTCGTTTCTCTTCGTGTTCTCTCAATCTACATTCTTACTCATTAGACTCTTCATTCCATTCAGCCAGTCATATAATTCTACTTCACTTTCACTCAGGATAGCAATGTCATCAGCGAATCGCATCATTGACGTCCTTTTACCTTGAATTTTGATTCCAATCTTGAATCTTTCTATTATTTCCATCATTGCATCTTCGATGTAGAGACTGAACATTCTGGGCGAAAGACAATAGCCCTGACTTACACCCTTTTTAATCCGAGCACTTCGTTCTTGGTCGTCCACTCTAATTATTCCCTCTTGACTTTTGCACACATTGGACACTACCCGTCTCTTCCTGTAGCTTACATCCACTTTTCTCAGAATGTCGAACATCTTGCTCCATTTTACATTGTCGAACGCTATTTCCAGATCAAGAACTCCTATGAACGTATCTTGACTTTTCTTTAGTCTTACTTCCATTATCAAGTGCAATGTCAGAATTGCCTCCGTGGTGTCTTTATCTTTCCTAAATCCAAACTGATCGTCACCTAACATCCTCAGTTTTCCTACAAACTTACCGTATGTATAAACCACCAGCAGCGAAAAACCAAACCGTAGTCGCCAATCTGGTATTAGCAATTCTCAGATATGTAAGGTTTTTTTTTAATTACTGCTACCAGTCACATACTACTTGAGACAGTCACGGTCGAAAAATAGTCAATAGCTTCTAATTCTCACATAAATTGCTTTTGCGAGTAATTAAAAATAGTGATTGAACATTCTGGAAGAAGTGTGTGTCCAGCATCAGCTCACGATTAAAAGTTCCAGATGCAGTACACTTACTTAAAATAGGACGTATCCACAGAGCCCGATTTATAAATGTCTTCCTGACTTTTTCTCTTGTGGAACGCAAAAGAAAGAGAGCCGGTCCAACTTTCAATTACTGTGCGGTACAAAGCTTCCAGGGTAGTAGTGGACGGCAGTGTCGGTTCCATGGGGGTGTAATTCATGTCGCTTGACCGACTAGATTCTCAGAAACATGGACTTTATATTGCCCCTGCAAACGCAACTTAATAGAGGGACAGTACCGAGATTTGGCGGGTGACCATGCATCGGCGTGCTGTACCAGATATCCCTGCAGCCATCCGCGTGTCTGACATGACGCCGCATTAGCCGGCATCCCGTACGGTCTGGCCGTAAGCTACGCACAGCGCATTTTCCCGGGGACGATATTCGAAACAAGGGCTTACAGCAGAACACAGACGCCATTAGTGCTATCCCCGGGGCCACAAGGGGATACGATCCCAGTACTGCAGACTGGAGTTCCATACCCTTCGAGTACAGCACTGTCTTCTCTATCTATATGAAGAAAAATGTTCATTTGTTTGTTTGTTTGTAATTCACACATATAGACAGTTTTATTCCGATCTTTATCTTCAAGACAAGACGAAGATCACTGTCTTACATAAGACATTGTAATCGTACTTGAGACATGTATGCAAGGGAAAATGTTGCTACCAAATATCTCTAAAAGTTCTTGGTCGATTTACTTCAAATTGCTACACGATACCCTAACGAAAGTTTGTGCGGAGATAAACAATATATTCTTTTAACATACACAATATATATACAGGGTGTTTATAAATGCATATCAGGGTTTATACGCTTTATAATATTTATTACATTAAACTTACTTTTATAAATGTGATGTTAAATTAAAGAGCAGCACAAACAGTTGTAAGTGGCACCAGTGCGCATGCACAGCGCGCAATGTTTCCGCCGCAATCCGCTAGAATTGGTTGAACTTCAGTGTACCCATGCGCTGGAGAGGCCACAAGGGGCCCAATGACAGGGCTTGCTTTGCATGGTCTCCACGTTCACCCGACCTAACGCCATGCGATTTATTCCTTTGGGGCTTCATCAAGGATCGTGTGTACGTGCCTCCGCTACCAGCAGACCTCCCTAAATTAAGAAACCAGATTGAAGCAGTTGTTGCTACAATCACTGAAGACACACTTATCAACGTTTGGGAAGTACTCGGCTATGAACTTGATGTGTGCCTATGAAAAATGGTGCTCACATTGAACATTTATAAGGTTCTTGGTAAAAGTGTTTCAGTTGCCCTTTCATTTGACATATCATTTATAGCTGTAAGTTTAATGAAATAATTATTTTAAAGGTTAAAACCGCGATATTCATTTATAAACACTATATGGCCCTGGGCATTAAAATTGCTACACCACGAAGATGACGTGCTACAGACGCGAAATTTAACCGACAGGAAAAAGATGCTGTGATAAGCAAATGATTAGCTTTTCAGAGCATTCACACAGGGTTGGAGCCGCTGGCGACACCTAGAGCGTGCTGACATGAAGAAAGTTTCCAACCGATTTCTCATACACAAACAGCAATTGACCGGCGTTGCCTGGTGAAACATTGTTGTGATGCCTCGTGTAAGGAGGAGATATGCGTACCATCACGTTTCCGACTTTGATAAAGGTCGGATTGTAGCCTATTACGATTGCGCTTTATCGTATAGCGACATTTCTTGTCGCGTTAGTCGAGATCCAATCACTGTTAGCAGAACATGGAATCGGTGGGTTCAGGAGGGTAATACGGAACACCGTGCTGGATCCCAACGGTCTCGTATCACTAGCAGTCGAGATGACAGGCATCTTATCCGCATGGCTGTAACGGATCGTGCGGCCACCCTCTCGATCCCTGAGTCAACAGATGGGGACGTTTGCAAGACAACAACCATCTGCACGAAAAGTTCGGCGACGTTTGCAACAGCATGGACTATCAGCTCGGAGACCATGGCTGCGGCTACCCTTGACGCTGCATCACAGACAAGAGCGTCTGCGATGGTGTACTCAACGACGAACCTGTGTGCACAAGTGGCAAACGTCATTTTTTCGGAGGAATCCAGGTTCTGTTTACAGTATCATGATGGTCGCATCCGTGTTTGGCGACATCGCGGTGAACGCACATTGGAAGCGTGTATTCCTCATCGCCATACTGGCGTATTACCCGGCGTGATGGTATGGGGTGCCATTGATTACACGTCTCGGTCATCTCTTGTTCGCAATGACGGCAGTTTGAACAGTGGACGTTACATTTCAGATGTGTTACGACCCTTGGCTCTACCCTTCATTTGATCCCTGCGAAACCCTACATTTCAGCAGAATAATGCACGACCGCTTGTTGCAGGTCCTGTACGGGCCTTTCTGGATACAGAAGATGTTCGACTGCTGCCCTGGCCAGATCTCTCACCATCTGGAAACCTCTGGTGAATGGTGGCCGAGCAACTGACTCGTCACAATACGCCAGTCACAACTCTTGATGAACTGTGGTGTCGTGTTGAAGCTGCATGGGCAGCTGTACCTGTACACACCATCCACGCTCTGTTTGACTCAATGCCCAGGCGTATCAAGACCGTTATTACGGCCAGAGGTGGTTGTTATGGGTACTGATTTCTCAGGATCTATGCACCCAAATTGCGTGAAAATGATATCACATGTCAGTTCTAGTATAATATATTTGTCTAATAAATATCCGTTAATCATCTGCATTTCTTCTTGGTGTAACAATTTTAATGGCCAGTAGTGTACACACACACACACACACACACACACACACACACACACACATAACACCCTATTTTTCCTGTACTTTTGCTGTTAAACCTTGTTTCTTGCCAATTTTCGCGATCCTAGGTCAACTGAAAGTACGCAATAGTAGAAACGTTGTTACCAAACATCTCGAAAAATACTTGACCGATTTACTTCAAAGTTCTTGGGCGATTTACTTAAAATTTCTACATTCAGATGCAACAATGAAGAAAATTAATGAAAAATTAAATGCCTAACAAACGAAATATATCGCGATAAACGGGTGGTAATTCCTACCGCGAGAGTAAATTACAACAGCGACCATCGGTCATCAGTACATTGCAGAACGAGCGAAAGATCGAGACTTTGACAGAAACATGAGAGCAAAATCTAATTTATTGATTGGTTACCATTGTTACACACGGAATATGCCATAGAAGATATTTTAGTTGTTGTTCTACAGTTATATTTTTGATTAAAATCCACAGAGCCATATAATCGCTAAGGCAGGTCGTGCATATAGTACCAACAAAAGTCGCTAGATCGCGGGCCGATCAAAAGATCGAACAGAACCCGAGATCTGCTGAACTGTAACGTAAGCTGTTCCAACAGTTCGAGTCATGCTCAAACTCTGTCCTACTTGAAACAGTGAAGATTGAGATGAAACAACAGAAGACGAATTCTCCAGAGACACAATGACATACTTACCGTAAAATGTAACAACAGATGTTGCAACTAGTCATATTTTCATACATGTGAAGACGTATTCATCGTCGCAGTCCGTTGACGCCCAGTGATTGAGATCCTCTTCGATTTGAAGCGACTGCAGTTTTCAAGCAGCTTGTAATCTGTGTGTGTGTCAACAATGCAAAGGGCCAATCACTTTGTGCGGCAGGTACTAAACACGGCGGGCAAGACCAGGCGTTGCAGGTTGTCTCACATAAATTTGGTTTTCTTTGTCTTGTTCAGTCCAAGCTACTCTGCATGTCGGCCTACACACACACACACACACACACACACACACACACACTGTAATGTATCCCGTTCGTGTATGTATTCTTCTAAAAGTATAAATATGAAAGTAAAATGTAGACGAACACCACATTCTCGGTAAAAAAATGGAATTCATATAGGTATAAAATTTAGTAATGGAGCTGTGAACTTTAAACAGTCTTCTTGCTGCATGAACTGGTTTGTTACTCTCATAAATACTTTCTGTTACCAAGCAAATAGAAGCATCAGAGCCAGAAGTCGTCATTGGACACCAGCGAGCTTGGCGACACACGGCCAGTTTACTATTAACTGTTTCTGCAAGGGTATCTGTAAGTCCACGGTGTTGCTGATAAGTTGAGAAAACCGTCCCGAAACACGTGTGCTACTGATTCCTGCGCATGTACCCCGACATCAATTTGGGATATGATCACTATGCACACATACACAGGCCGCACAGTGGGTTGGCATACCCTGGGTCAGGTGGTCGAGCAGCTGCTGGGCTACAGCGTCCAATTCTTGCACCAGTGCCTGTCGGAGCTCCTGAAGTGTCGCAGGGGTTTGAAGACGTGCAGCGATACGTCGACCGAGAGCATCCCAGACGTGCTCGATGGGGTTTAGGTGTGGAGAACAGGCAGGCCACTCCATTCGCCTGATATCTACGGTTTCAAGGTACTCTTCCGCGATGGCAGCTCGGTGGGGCCGCGTGTTATCATTCATTAGGAGGAAGGTGGGACCCACTGCACCCTGAAAAGTTGGACATACTGGTGCAAAATGACGTCCCGGTACACCTGACCTGTTACAGTTTCTCTGTCAAAGACATGCAGGGGTGTACGTGCACCAAACACAATCCCACCCCACACCATCAAACCACGACCTCCATACAGGTCCGTTTCAAGGACATTAAGAGGTTGGTATCTGGTTCCTGGTTCACGCCAGACGAAAACCAACGAGAATCACTGTTCAGGCTATACCTGGACTCGTCCGTGAACATGAGCATGTACTGTGTTCTTGACACCAGGCTTTACGGGCTTTCCTGTGATCAGGGGTCAGTGGAATGCACTTTGGATGTCTCCGGGCGAATAAACCATGTCTGTTCAGTAGTTCGTAGACTGTGTGTCTGGAGAGAACTGTTCCAGTGGCTGCAGTGCGTTCCCGAGCATAGCTACCTGCAGTACTCCGTCTGAGGGGACTGATGGTGATCAGCCTCCAGGCGCCCCAGTATTGTACCCCTCATAACGTCATCAATATGTGTTCTTTGAGCCATTTTCAGCACACAGTCACCATTAGCAGGTCTGAAGACGTCTGCACTCTTACTCGCTGCACCGTACTCTGACATGCACCAACACACCTCTGCGTATGTGGACTGCTGCCAGCGCAGGTCAAATGCACCGCATGGTCATACCCCAAGGTGATTTAAACCCGCAAACCGCCCACCAGAGCGTTGTTTCACCATGAATCAGCATTATCCTTAATTTATGAGCATGAGTGTACCTTGAATTTTTCCGGGAATTTCCAACGGTCTTCATTCTGTGTTCTCGAGCATCATTATGTTTTATGAAATGCTTTTCTTTTTTTTTTAAACTACCCCTTCAAGACCTGGTACGAAATCACTTCTGTTAATGGGTGAAACACTTAGCGCGTAGAGAATCCTCCTTAGCGAAACTAAAAGAAGTGGCCTAGTCTTTCTGCAGTTCATAGTTAGATGTGTAGTAAGGCACACAACATTTCTTCGTCATCTTAAAAACCGTTAATTTGATCTGCGGATATGTGAAACTGAAATGTGTACAGCGACGTACGATATCAGCTTCATAGATTCTAAGTGAAAATGAAATGAATTTTTCTAGAGTAATATTCTCACCTCGTTTATACTGAACAGCAATTAATTGATGCTGTAGGACGACCTATAGGCTGCACAATAACAGTCGATAAGGATACATTACGTAAGCTACAATAATTGACAAACAGGAAGCTACGAACGCTTCACACAACTTCGTAAACACGCTGTGTCCAGAGCCCCGACGTGACGTCACTTCCATTCTCAGTTGAAGCATCCAGGCCCGTATTTCCACGGGTGCCTCGTACACACCGTCTAACACAGGGCACGAGTTGCATTATGGACCTATCCTGTCTGATTAGCACTCCATTAAATACAAACACTCATGCTAATGGATCGTCATACAGGAATCCGACTGACGTGATAGCAAATCCCGAAACAGATTGCATCAGGTCGGCACAAACTGAAAAAAATAGAAAACCACTCGCTGGCTGTATCTGATGGCTTGATAATCCTTTGAACCAATCGCATGCGGATAAAAAGTGTATTCACACATTTTCCGATTTAATCACGTTCATACCCCTGCGAGTTGGCATTAAAGCAAATATGCACTCTAAATCAGGGTCAAAGGGGCTTTTTGTATGGGCGGATTCCACTGAAATAGCGGGAAATGAGGTTTTAATTTTTTCTGTTTCCGTTAATGAAGTACGCCCAGCAATGTCTCATGTTTCTTTCTTCTTCTTCCGGTTTGACACACTGTCGTCCTAGTTGATGTGTGCAGCATACCGTATTCTTCAAGACTGAGGTACCGACGGTTTGCGCAGGAGACAGGTTTTAGAACAAAAGTCTTAAATCTCGTACTTGGTGATTATTTAGAGACTGCTTTTACAACTGCATGTTACAAATAACGCAGTTTTCTGCGTCAGTCACCTGTTTATTTTGCCTCTAGGGGATTCGATGGCTCACACCATCATGTTCACGTGGACATTTGTTTATTTACTTAGTTGGTGTTGTTTAAGAGTACAGACGTCATTTCATAGTAGAAGATCAAGGACAGTGAGAGTTATTTTACTTCTTTCGCTAATGATACAAATTGTTTGTTTAGAAATCGCTCTTTTGAGGTTAAAAAACATGAATTTCTGACACTATATTGTACTTACAGGGGCGGCACAGCTGACAACAATCTGCGTACCGCAGCCTGTTATACGTTTTCTCCACTATACATTACGTTCACACTGTCATTATTTTAAAGGTGTTGTACACATGGCACACATGCTTCCTTAGATTGGATACAAGCATAAAGATTAAATCATTTCTACATAAATATTTTTTAAATTTTTTGTAAAAAAGTATGAATGGCAGTTAATGAGGCAGTTATCTCTACATAGATATACTTTTTTTTGTATTTTTAGAAAGATGAATGGGCTGCAGCACTGCACACAAAAATAAAAGATGAAATGACTGTGTACATAAATATGTCTTTGATTTATTTCAAAAATATGAATCGGCTGAAGTAGAATGTGGACATGTGCACAATTAGATTATCATATTTATTTCTTATATATTAAAAGATTGTAACAGATCGTACATATCTATTGTAAACCGAACTATTGAGAAATATATAGAAGTGGTTATACTGATTGCTATGCATTGAAATTTCAGGTTATGAGAATGCTTATTCTGAAAAAAAAATCGGTTGGGGCCGTTTCACTATTGTCTTCGAGCAAATGTTCCCCAAGTTTGTTGTTTTAACCTCAATAGTACATTATCTAAATAAAACATTTTTATCATCAGCAAAAGACGCAACGTTTCCTACACTGCCCTTGGTCTGCTACTGTCAAACGATGCCTGAACTCTTAACCAACACCAGCTATACAAATAAACCGTTTTCCACCTGCGAATTATGGTGTGAACCATCGAAATGCGTAGTGGCAAAATAAACAAGTAACTGAAGCATAAAACTGTTTTGTTTGTATGTATCAAAAGTCGCATTATGATGGCGTCCTTTATGAAGAAACATACAAGTGCACTTGTTTAGTGGTACCTTTGTGGTATATCCAGCAACTTCGTGTACCGTCTTCACATGTCACCACGGAGTTAATTGTCTGAAGATCATTATGTTTGGCAGAAGCTGGGAACCAAAATTAATTTCGACGCGACCTGGACCGACTATTATTGTTATACCTACGTAACGCCTTAAAGAAGTTCTAGCAAAACTGGCACTCGTATCATTTGATATCTGGAAAAATGTACTGTCACAGAGTGACACCCCGAGTAACCTTATGGTTGACGGTTTCGAGTGAAATAGTGCAACATAAAAGCATTACCCAGGAAAGCCTGAAGCGAATTGTACCAAATTTGGTATATGGATGGCTCATTATATGCGTAATAATACTGCGACTGTGAAATATCCACACTATCTCCAGATACTGGGGGTGAGGATCAGAAGTGATGACGTGTAGAAACGTCAGGTGACTTGGATAGCTTTAAAACGTTCGTCATTAAACTGCTGCCCACAGGCCGTATGCAGGCTGCATCAAGTATTTGTATAGTCTGCAGTCCTCATACGTACTTCTGTAATCAGTTGCAACTAAAAGCCGAATTTAAAAATGAGCTTAGGAGCTTCTTAAGAGTGTATAGTTTTCCAGCTGTGTAACATACAAAAATACTTACAGAGGCAGTAAAACTTTAAGATGTGCTTAATTTTAATTGAATTCATACACTGAAGAGCCAAGAAACTGGTACACCTTCCTAGTATCGTATAGCTCCCAAAGAGCACGCAGAAATGCCGCAACACGTCATGGCGTGGTCTCTGTGGTGTCACCGCCAGACACCACACTTGCTAGGTGGTAGCCTTTAAATCGGCTGCGGTCCGTTGGTATACGTTGGACCCGCGTGTCGCCACTATCAGTGATTGCAGACCGAGCGCCGCCACACGGCAGGTCTAGAGAGACTTACTAGCACTCGCCCCAGTTGTACAGCCGACTTTGCTAGCGATGGTTCACTGACAAATTACGCTCTCATTTGCCGAGACGATAGTTAGCATAGCCTTCAGCTACGTCATTTGCTACGACCTAGCAAAGCGCCATTACCAGTTACTATTGATGCTGTAAAACATGTACGGCCATGAGCGATGTTCACCATTTACGGATTAAAGTTAAGTATTCCAACAGCTACGTCCTTTCTTGCTAAAGTCTAACTTCCTTGTCCTGTTCCAGACCTGACGCCAGCCTGCGTGAGCTAAAACGCGTGCCTTTCGGCTTCCTCTCATAGTGGGTTGGCTCTCTTGCCAATCCACAACAGTCTCGACTAATGTCGGAAGTAGTACTGGCGGGAACTGACAACATGAATCCTGAAAGGCTGTCCATAAATCAGTACGAGGGCGTGGAGGTCTCTTCTGAACAGCACGTTGCAAGAAACCCCAGATATACTCAATAATGTTCATGTCTGGGAAGTTTGGTGACAGCGGAAGTGTTTCAGCTCAGAAGAGTGTTCCTGGAGCCACTCTATAGCAATTGTAGACCTGTGGGGTGTCAATTCTCCTGCTGGAATTGCCCAAGTCCGTGGGAAAGCGCAATGAACATGAATGGATGCAGGTGATCAGACAGGATGCTTACGTACGTGTCACCTGTCATAGTCGTATCTAGCAGGGGTCATTCCAACTGCACACGTCCCCAAGCCTCCACCAACTTGAACAGTCTCCTGCTGCCATGCAGGGTCCATAGGTTCACGAGGTTGTTTCCATAAACGTACGCGTCCATACAATTTGAAACAAAACCCCACGAGTAAACATCTTTCCAGTCCTCAACAGTCCAATGTCGGTGTTGATGTGCTCGGATGAGGAGTGATGCTGTGTGTCGTGCAGTCATCAATGCTACACGAGTCAGCCTTCAGCTCCCAAAGGTCATATCGGTGATCTTTCGTTGAATGGTTCCTACGCTGACACTTATTGATGGCGCAGCATGGAAATCTGTAGCAATTTGCGGAAGTGTTGCGGTTCTCACACGTTGAACGATTCTCTTCAGTCTTCGTTGGTCCTGTTCTTGCAGGATCTTTTTTCAGCCACAGAGATGTTGGAGATTTGATGTTTTGCTGGATTCCTGATATTCACGGTACACTGCTGAAGTGGTCGTAGGGGAAAATCCCCACTTCATCGTTGCCTCGGAGATGCTGTGTCCCATCGCTCGTGCTCCGACTATAAACCCAGTTCAAACTGACTTAAATCTTGATAACCTACCAGTGTAACAGCAATAACCGTCCTAACAACTGCACCAGAGTCTTGTCGTGGCGTTGAGGACCGTTGCGTCGTATTCTGTCCGTTTACAGATCTCTGTATTTGAAAATGCATGCCTATACGAGTTTCTTTGGCGCTTCCGTGTTTATCACCTAGATGGGCAGTGGCTCCTTCTTCTTCAGTAGTACGCCCTGCCTCCTACGGTAATCTCAGAGTAGCGAGCATGGAGGACACGATTGGGGAGTGCGGACAGGCAGTGCTTGGTGCGAAATGGGTCGGCCTGGAGGCGTGTCGACATAGTCTGCGCAGTTGCCATAAACACTACGTCTGGGTGCAGAAAGTGGTATTCGCAGGACATCTCAGGTTCTAATCCCAGTGCGGCACACATTTTCACACGTCGCTGCTGATTCCGGAGCAGCTGATGTCACTAGTCCATTTCCTTCTCTTTCTCCCACTCCAGCTTCAGTTTGCATATAACTGAATTCAGCCGTTAGCTGAGTTATGCTGGGCGCTTACCTCAAGGTCTATGGCGCGGCCACTTCAGGATTAGAGGATGTGAAGTGGGTTTCTCGGTTTTTCTTTTGTCTTCCAGTACTGACAACTTATGGACCTGCGCCTCTCGTACCGATCGGTTACTGTGGTTCAAGTTTTGACACTGACGTAATGTGGATACGTGAATGTGCGTTATAGAGACGGTCATCTTCAAATGCGGTATGTATTTGTGCTACGGAATATGAAATTAAATATAGTACACTGAGTAGAACAAAATTGAAATGGAAAACATTTTTAGCTGGGTCTCATATTACATAAAGCCTTTAAATATCAGTCCAGTTACTGCTATTAATCAGTTAATCATCAGCTCACAAAGGCACCACAACAAACACTCCATCAGGCAGCTACTGTGTCAAAAGTTTGTTGTCGCTGACGATGGCGGCAATCTAAATAAGAAAAGAGTCAGTCCAGTGGTACAGGCTTTTAACGATCAGTACGTACTATAGCTAGTATACTGGGGGCTCGTAACAAACTACGAGGGTCGTTCAATAATTAAAGAGAGAAATTGGTCTGCGGAGAAACTGTAAGTAGGTCAAGTTTGGTACCTTTATGGCTTTAAGTTGGCATCACTGGGATGAGCCCTGATCAGCTGACGTATCAACATTGTTTTGTTTATAAACTCAAAAATACATTTAAAGATCGCTAGTCCGCTTGAAACGTCCACATTAGTTGAACAACGCTCTATTATTCGTTTTCACTCGCTAAAGGCGAGAAACCAGTGAACATATACTGCAGAATGTATAAAGTTTATGGTGAAAATTGTATGAATCGTGCAAAATTTTACAAGTGGGTTGTTGTTGTTGTGGTCTTCAGTCCTGAGACTGGTTTGATGCAGCTCTCCATGCTACTCTATCCTGTGCAAGCTTCTTCATCTCCCAGTACCTACTGCAACCTACATCCTTCTGAATCTGCTTAGTGTATTGATCTCTTGGTCTCCCTCTACGATTTTTACCCTCCACGCTGCCCTCCAATGCTAAATTTGTGATCCCTTGATGCCTCAAAACATGTCCTACCAACCGATCCCTTCTTCTAGTCAAGTTGTGCCACAAACTTCTCTTCTCCCCAATCCTATTCAATACCTCCTCATTAGTTGTGGCTCCTGAAGAGGGGCAGCAGCCTTTTCAGTAGTTACAGGGGCAACAGTCTGGATGATTGACTGATCTGGCCTTGTAACATTAATCAAAACGGCCTTGCTGTGCTGGTACTGCGAACGGCTGAAAGCAAGGGGAAACTACGTAATTTTTCCCGAGGACATGCAGCTTTATTTAGGGAGTAAAATAACTGATGATGGTCGATGTAGAGAGGATATAAAATGTAGACTGGCAATGGCAAGGAAATCGTTTCAGAAGAAGAGAAATTTGTTAACATCGAGTATAGATTTAAGTGTCAGGAAGTCGTTTCTGAAAGTATTTGTATGGAGTGTAGCCATGTATGGAAGTGAAACATGGACGATAACCAGTTTGGACAAGAAGAGAATAGAAGCTTTCGAAATGTGGTGCTACAGAAGAACGCTGAAGATAAGGTGGGTGGTCGCGACTAAGTGGCTGACGAACACCGTTCTGGGCGACCAGTTGCAGTTTCAACTTCCTCACTTGAAAGTCGAATTGATGACATTATTTCTGCCTACCACCGTGTGACTGTGGAAATGATAGTTGATAAGGTTTAAGTTAGTACTGGTAAGTTCATAACATTATCTGTAAGAAGCTGAAGTACCGCAAAACATGTGCAAGTTGGGTCCCAAAGGAGCTTACGCAGCTGCACAAGGAAACAAGGTTGACAGTGTGCACAGAAGTAAAGGAATGTTATGAAAGAGAAGGTTAGCATTCCTCAACAAAATTTTAACTTGTGATGAAACTTGTGTGCACTATTATGGGCCAGAATCAGAAGGACAAAGCTTGGAGTGGAAACATACCAACTCATCTGTCAATGAAAAATTCAAAACCCCAGCATCAGCAAGAACTGAAAGATAACACTGTGCAACTGTTAGAACAATGATAATATATGCAATAGCTAGTTTACTACCAACATTTATTTTCCATAACAAAGACAGACACAAATTATGCCAGTGGAAGTGGGCCATATGCCTATTTGCAGTATTGGCGAACATTGGTGAATTTTTATTAGATGTGGCTCTGCATACAATGCCTGGTTTACGGCTCCACTGTGTAGAGATGTCCCTTCAGTCCGTCGCCCCCAGCCCAGCCTTCAGCTGGCGCCAATGCAGGTACAGCAGCATTGTCCTGTTGGAGACCTTTCTCTACGAGGGGCTGCTCTGTCTGCCCTGTACTGCTGTTGGCCTCTCTGGCAAGATTTACTGAGGGATGGGCTCGTCGCTAATTGCTTTCAACTCCCAACATGCCACTTCTACGAGCTAAGAACCATGAAAATACCTCATACTTGTAGCGCCTTACCGGGCACCATCAACATCTTCTCAGGCCGTTAACTTTCTAGAGTGTCGCTCAAGGTGAGTCACGTTGTAATAAAATCTTTAATAATTTTCGGTATACGAAAAATAGGTGAGAGAGTAACTTGTCCTCTCTCACAACCGTCACGTTGACGGTGTTTTGGGATGCTGAAGGTTCGGTTTTTTGTAATTATCTCGAAGAGCAGCGTACAATCAACAGCCAATACTACTCGGATTTGCTTTTAAACAAGATGAAGCCAGACATGAGAGACAGACGTCATGTATCTCAGAGGAGAGGTGTGATTCTCCAGCAAGACAACGCACGTCCTCATATTGGTCAACTAACCCGTGAAACGATCGACAAAATGGGCTGGGAAGTATTGCCTCATCGCCCTTACAGTCCTCATTTAGCACCTAGCGATTTAGATTTGTTTGGTGCACTTAAGGACGGGAAAAAGTGTGTGGGAAATTGGTTCTAATATCAAGAGTTCTTTGCAGCCGCAATAAAAGCGCTTGTAGCGCATTGGAATAAGGGCATAAATGTTCAAGGGGGTTATGTTGAAAAGTAGAAAAAGTGTTGTTTTGTAAAAATAAACGGTTTTTTCTGCAGATCAATTTGCTCTTTAATTATTGAATGATCCTCGCAATTTATATAGGTTACCAATTATTAATAATGACGATACGTAAATGGTGTAAGGTGGCGCCACACAGTCTCAGGATTCTCTCGTAAGCAGAGAAGTTTGACGGCCACTGTTTTAAAAGTACGGAGCGCTGTCCGTCTGTTTATTTGCGTTGTTCAGTCCATCAACCACAGCGTGAGTAGGAGCACTGTCGTGAGCCAGTAATCTTGGCAGCGTGTTTCGGCACCAAAGGCCGTGCCGCTTCGCTCAGTATCGCACACACTTCTAATGTCGTCCCAAGTGTCGCCTGGTGTAACACCATTGGCCGTTAACATCAGTTTTCAGGTTAAAAGCACTCTTCTCGTCCATTTCATTTAAAATACGAAAATTACTTTTCTCGGTTGTAGCCGTTGTTTTAATTGTTGCCATCTATCTGATGATTAATATTTGTTTCTGTCTAACCTAGACACAGCTACTGTGAATTTGATACTTATGTTGTTTGGCCTTCTTACGTATACCGTTTCCTACATATCTCAAAACTGTTAGAAACGTTATCATGACGTTAATAATTATTTCTCTTTGTTTCTTGAAATTGCCACTGTGCGTACATTTGCGACAAATGTGTCATCAATGACAAGCCCCATTTGACACACATAGGACGCACAGAGGTTACTCTTCAGATGATGTTAAATGGCGACATGAGTACTTTGACAAACATTTTATTATTGACATGTTACACTCAATAATGACGGTAAGGCTACAGATGTACTTAGGCGCCGGCCGTTGTGGCCGAGCGGTTAAAGGCGCTACAGCCTGGAACCGCGCAGCCGCTACGGTTGCAGGTTCGAATCCTGCTTCGGGCATGGATGTATGTGATGTCCTTAGGTTAGTTAGGTTTAAGTAGTTCTAAGTTCTAGGGGACTGATGACCTCAGGTGTTAAGTCCCATAGTGCTCAGAGCCATTTGAACCATTTTTTTGTACTTAGGCGCAGAGTCTCTCCTAAACGAGGTAAGTTTTCCATTGTTTTTTTTTTTTAAAAATATTTTCATGTTTTAATACTTTAGTGAGTAATGTGTCCTAGAACTTGTTAGGTATTTCTCATTAATTCAAAGTAAATTTTCGGTTTAATTTCAAAAGATTTGTAAAATGCATTATTATTCCAGTCTCTGACAACAAATGAATTCTTTAGACGATGACCGGTTTCAGTCTGTAATGACCATCTTCAGATCTTTCTTACACCATGTCCTAAAGTGATACGGCCATAATGGCATTGTCAAAACATATAAATATAATCAGCATAGCATAGTCATATAGATATAAATATGGTGCAGAATAGGCCACATCGTCCACATAGTGAGTCACTTGTTCTAGATAATGCCCCTTATCATTCAGTACTTGTTGACAAGGCTTCTACTATGACAAATCGAACGGAGGAAATGGTTGATTGGCTTCAGCGTCATAACGTCGATATAAGTGATGACCTTAGAAAGGTGGAGCCAAAGGAAAAAAAAAATTTGTCTAAATATGCTACCGTTCCCCTTTACGAAATCGACGATCTGGGAAGAAGAAAATTGACATACAGTCGCGAGGCTACCCAGTAGAGTTGATATGGGACCAAATTAAAAGTTACGTTTCCAGGAATAATAACAAATTTACCTCCTCTGTAGCTGAAGCACTCTCAAGAGAAGCTGCCAGGAACGTCACCGCTGAAGGCTGGAAGAAAACCGTCAAACATATTCACAGCACCATCCAAAGAGCGTGGCAGAATGAAGCTTTTTTGGAAAATTCAGTGGGAGAAATGAGAATTTCATAAAATGACAACAATGATAGTGATTGTGATACTTCAAGAATCCGACATAGCGACAAGAGTGGTATCAGTAGAGTTACCGGGCGAGGTGGCGCAGTGGTTAGCACACTGGCCTCGCATTCGGGAGGACGACGGTTCAATCCCGTCTCCGGCCTTCCTGATTTAGGTTTTCCGTGATTTCCCTAAATCGTTTCAGGCAAATGCCGGGATGGTTCCTTTTAAAGGGCACGGCCGATTTCCTTCCCACTCCTTTCCTAACCCGAGCTTGCGCTCCGTCTCTAATGACCTCGTTGTCGACGGGACGTTAAACACTAACCACCACCACCACCACCAGTAGAGTTTTTCCATTATCGCCAAACAAGGATGCAGCTGCATGTTTGGTATGCGCAGTTTACATCTGTAAGTACCTACATAACGAAATTATATCGTTATAACTTTTGAAATTTTAATAAGAAGTACTTAACAGCAGCTAATTGCAAAGGAAGTTCATTTCAGGGATTCAGTATGTATCGCACTAAATTAATGTTACTGTTTACAACATAACTGCTGTAATACAGTGGCTCTGTTCCTTTTACAGCTTTCCTTCTCTTTAAACAATAAGAAGCTGCCCTATTTAAGATGCGTTTTCCCACAGTGACAAATACACTTAATTCTTTGTTGTATTAGACTTTCGTAGATGGATCAGAAAAATTAATAACAATTTCATTAATAGCGATATATTTCTCGTGTCGAAATTGCTTGAGCGTCCGACAAGTACTTGACGCACGAGAGTAACATTGTGCGTCATATTTAATTCACATTATTTCGCGTTAGAGATCTCCGACAGAGTTCTGGTTTCGAACATTTGAAAATATAATGTATTCTCAAAATTTCCTTACCATAGTTATTTACCTTACTTGAATAACAAAAAGTTTTCCCGCGTTTCGAAAATTCGGTAACGTCGTAAAAAAATGCGCTTTCATAAACTGCGCTTATATCCTCTTAATAAATAGTTGCCTAAAACAAAGCTAAAATCAAAACGCGGTGTAGCTCGTTCGCAGCACATTGATGCAATTTCCATGTTTATAAAGTGAATAATTTACCTGTATGAGCGACCTGAATTAAATGTAAGATTACGGGTGTGTTCCATGCGAGACGTGGCGACTGAGTTCCGGCATCCACATCCTCCTCCTAAAGTAACTTTTAACAGACTATGGTTGTCATGCGTTCGATCCCACGTCGGTTCTTTTAACAAGCTGTAACTG